>NW_017727860.1:23232-23493 GCF_001865875.1 Lupinus angustifolius
CATTCTCATCCTCATTCTCATCCTCATCATCATCCTCATCCACATCCTCATCCTCATCCTCATCCCCATCCTCATCCTCATCCTCATCCTCATCCTCATCCTCATCCTCATATTCATCCTCATCCTCATCCTCATCCACATCCTCATCCTCAACCTCATTCTAATCGTAATCCTCATCCTCATCCTCATGCTCATGCTTATACTCATCCTCATGCTCATCCTCATACTCAACCTCATCCTCATCCTCATCCTCAACCTCAT
>NW_017727860.1:23593-23889 GCF_001865875.1 Lupinus angustifolius
ATCCTCATCCTCATCCTCATCCTCATCCTCATCCTCATCCTCATCCTCATCCTCATCCTCATCCTCATCCTTGTCCTCATTCATATCCTCATCCTCATCCTCATCCTCATCCTCATCCTTGTCCTCATTCATATCCTAATCCTCAACCCCATCCTCATCCTCAGCCTCATCCTCATCCTCATACTCATACTCATCCTCATCCTCATCCACATGCTCATCTTCATATTCAACCTCAGAGTCATCCTCATCCTCAATCTCATCCTCATCCTAATCCTAATCCTAATCCTCATCCTCAT
>NW_017727860.1:23989-24395 GCF_001865875.1 Lupinus angustifolius
CATCCAATCCATGTCCTTATCCTCATCCTATCCTCATCCTCATCCTCATACTGATACTCATCCTCATCCACATCCTCATCCTCATCCTCATTCATATCATCATCCTCATCGTCATCCTCATCATCATCCTTGAATGTGTGCATGTCAAGTGGAACACTTTGGAAAGCTCTCCTTGTATGTCATGGTTTTGATGAGGACAACTTGTGCCTATAAGAGCTTGAAGATCACCAACAAATCAGTGTGCTTAAGTCTTTATTTGGTACTAGGCTTAAACTAGATTCTAGTTTAAGTTGAGTCAAGGCTTAGGGCACCTAATACATGTCTCATATGCATATATCTTTTAAATCATTCCATCCATGAGATATGTCATTCATAATATGTTCATGCATTACATAAATACATGTAT
>NW_017727860.1:26285-28258 GCF_001865875.1 Lupinus angustifolius
TCATCCTCATCCTCAGCCTCATCCACATCATCATCCTCATCCTCATCCTCATCCTCAAGCTCATGCTCATCCTCAACCTAATCCTAACCCTAATCCTAATCCTAATCCTAATCCTAATCCTGATCCTAATCCTAATTCTAATCCTTATCCTCATCCTTATCCTTATCCTCACCCTCATCCTCGGCCTCATCATCATCATCATCCTCACCCTTATCTTCATCCTCATCCTCATCCTCACCCTTACCTTCATCCTCATCCTCATACTAATATTCATCCTCATCCTCATCCTCATACTAATATTCATCCTCATCCTCATCCTCATCCGCATCCTCATCCTCATCGTCATCCACATCTCCATCCCCATCCCCACCCTCATCCTCCTCCTCATCGTCATCGTCATCCTCACCCTCATCCATATCCTCATCCTCATCCTCATCCTCATCCTCATCCTCATCCTCATCCACATCCTCATCCTCATCCTCATCCTCATCCTTGTCCGCATACTCATACTCATCCTCATTATCATACTTATACTCATCCTCATCCTCATCCTCGTTCTCATCCTGATCCTCATCCTCATCCTCATCCTCATCCTCATCGTCCGTCTCACCCTCAACCTAATCCTCATGCTCATCCTCATCGTCATCCTCATCCTCATCCTCCTCATCCTCATCCTCATCCTTATCCTCATTATCATCCTCATCCTTATGCTCATCCTTATCCTCATACTCCTTCTCACCCTCAATCTAATCCTCATGCTCATGCTCATCCTCATCCTCATCCCCATCCACATCCTCATCCAAATCCTCATCCTCATCCTCATCCTCATCCTCATCCCCATCCTCATCCTCATCCTAATCGTCATGCTCATCTTAATCCTAATCCTAACCATAATACTAATCCTAATTCTAATCCTCATCCAAACCCTAGTCTTAATCCTCATCCTCGTACTCATCGTTATCCTAATCCTCATTCTCATCCTCATCCTCATCCTCTTCCTCATCCTCATCCTCATCTGCATCCTCATCCTCATCCGGATCCTCATCATCATCCCCATCCTCATCCTCATCCTAATCCTCATCCTCATCCTCATCCGCATCCGCATCCTTATCCGCATCGTCATCCTCATGCTCATCCTCATCCTCATCCTCATCCTCATTCCCATTCTCATCCTCATCCTAATCCTTATCCTCATCCTCATCCGCATCCACATCCTCATCCCCATCCTCATCCTAATCCTCATCCTCATCCTCATCCTCATCCTAATCTTAACCTTAATCCTAATCCTAATCGTAATCTTAATCATAATCCTCATCCGAACCCTAATCTTAATCCTCATCCTCATACTCATCCTAAACCTCATGCTCATCCAAATCCTCATCCACATCCTTATCCTCATCCTCATCCTCATCCTCATCCTCATCCTCTGACGCATCCTCATTCTCATCATCCTCCTCATCCCCATCCCTATCGTCACCCTCATCCTAATCCTCATCCTCATCCTAATCCCCATCCCCATCCACAACCTCATCCTAATCCTCATCCTCATCCTCATCCTCATGCGCATACTCATCCGCATCATGAACCTCATCATCATCCTCATCCTCATCCCCGTCCCCATCCTCATCCTCATCCTCATCCTCATAGTCATCCTCATCCTCATCCTCATCCTCATCCCAATACTCATCCTTATCCTCATCCTCATCCTCATCCTAATCCCCATCCCCACCCTCAACCTCATCCTAATCCTCATCCTCATTCTCATCCTCATCATCCTCCTCATCCCCATCGTCACCCTCATCCTAATCCTCATCCTCAACCTCATTCTCAACCTCTTGCGCATACACATCCGCATCCTAAACCTCATCATCATCATCATCCTCATCCTCATCCTCATCCTCATCCACTTCCTCAATCTCATCCTATTCTCATCCTCATCCTATCCTCATCCTCGTCCTCATCCTATCCTCATC
>NW_017727860.1:28358-30401 GCF_001865875.1 Lupinus angustifolius
TCATCCTCATCCTCATCCTCATCCTCATCCTCATCCTCATCCAAATCCTAATCCTAATCCTTACCCTAATCCTAATCGTAATCATAATCCTAATGCTAATCCTCATCCTAACCCTAATCTTAATCCTCATCCTCATACTCATCCTAATCCTCATCCACATGCTCATCCTCATCCTCATCCTTATCCTCATCCTCATCCTCATCCTCATCCTCATCATCATCCAAATCCTCATCCACATCCTCCTCCTCGTCCCCATCCCCATCCTCACCCTCATCCTAATCCTCATCCTCATCCTCATCCTCATCCTCATGCTCATCCATATCCTCATCCTCAGCCTCGTCATCATCCTCATCCTCATCCCCATCCTCATCCTTATCCTCATCCGCATCCGAATCCTCAACCTCATCATCATCCTCATCTCCATCCCCATTCGCATCCTCATCCTCATCCTCATCCTCATCCTCTTCCTCATCCTCATCCTCATCCTCATCCTCTGCCTCATCATCATCCACATCCCCATCCCGATCCTCAACCTCATCCTCATTCTCATCCTTATCCACATCCTCATCCTCATCCTCATGCTAATCCTCATCCTCATCCTCATCCTCATCCTCATCCTCATCCTCAACATCATCCTCATCCTCATCCTCATCCTCTTCCTCATCCTCTTCCTCATCCTCATCATCATCCACATCCCCATCCCGATCCTCAACGTCATCCTCATTCTCATCCTTATCCACATCCTCATCCTCATCCTTATCCTGAACCTCATCCTCATCATCATCCTCATCCTCATCCTCATCCTCATCCCCATCCTCATCCTCATCCTCATCCTCATCCTCATCCTCATCCTCATCCTCATCCTCATCCTCATCCTAATCCCAATCCCCATCGTCACCCTCATCCTAATCCTCATCCTCATCCAAATCCTCATCCTCATGCGCATACTCATCCGCATCCTAAACCTCATCATCATCCTCATCCTCATAGTCATAGTCATCCTCATCCTCATCCTTATACTCATCCTCATCCTCAGCCTGATCATCATCCTCATCTCCATCCCCATCTGCATCCTCATCCTCATCGTCATCCGTAGCCTGATCATCATCCTCATCCTCATCCCCATCCGCATCCTCATCCTAATCCTCATCCTCATCCTCATCCTCATCCTCATCCTCATCCTCATCCACTTCCTCATCCTCGTCCTCATCCTCATCCTCATCCTGATCCTCATCTTCATCCTCGACCTGATCCTCCTCCTCATCCTCTTCCTCATCCTCATCCTCATCCTCATCCTCATCCTCATCCTCATCCTCATCCACACCCTCATCCTCATCCTTATCCTAATCATCATCCTCATCCTCATTCTCATCCTCATCATCCTCCCCATCCCCATCCCCATCCCCGTTATCACCCTCATCCTAATCCTTATCCTCATCCTCATCCTCATCCTCGTCATCCTCCTCATCACCATTCCCATCCTCACCGTCATCCTAATCCTCATCCTCATCCTCATCCTCATCCTAATCCCCATCCCCATCCTCAAGCTCATCCAAATCCTCATCCTAATCCTAATCCTAACCCTAATACTAATCCTAATCGTAATCCTAATCCTAATCCTCATCCAAACCCTAATCTTAATTCTCATCCTGATACTAATCCTAATGCTCATCCTCATCCTACTCGTCATCCTCATCCTACTCGTCATCCTCATCCCCATCCTCATCTTCGTCCTAATCCTAATCCTCATCCTCATCCTCATCCTCATCCTCATCCTCATCCTCATCCTCATCCTCATCCGCATCCTCATCCTCATCCTCATCCTCATCCTCATCCTGATCCTCATCCTCATCCTAATGCCAATCATATTCCTAATCCTAATCCTAATCCTAATCTTAATCCTCATCCTCATCATCATCCTAATCTTAATCCAAATCCTAATCCTAATCCTAATTCTAAGCCTAATCCAAATTCTAATCCTAATCCAAATCCTAATCATAAACCTAATCCTAATCCTAATCCTTATCCTCATCCTCATCCTCA
>NW_017727860.1:30501-30819 GCF_001865875.1 Lupinus angustifolius
TCCTCATCCTCATCCTCATCCTCATCCTCATCCTCATCCTCATCCTCATCCTCATCCTCATCCTCATCCTCATCCTCATGCTCATCGTCATCCTCATCCTCATCCTCATCCTCATCGTCATCCTCATCCTCGTCCTCTTCCATTTCCAAATCCTAATCCTAATCCTCATTCTCATCCTCATCCTCATCCTCATATTCATCCTAAACCTCATCCTCAACCTCATCCTAAACCTCATCCTCAACCTCATCCTCATCCTCATCAACTTCCGCATTCTCATCCTCATCCTCATCCTCTTCCTCATCCTTATCCTCATCCTCA
>NW_017727860.1:30919-31393 GCF_001865875.1 Lupinus angustifolius
TCATCTTCATGCTCATCCCGAACCTCATCCTCTTCCTCATCCTCATCCTCATCCTCATCCTCATCCTCATCCTCATCCTCATCCTCATCAACTTCCGCATTCTCATCCTCATCCTCATCCTCTTCCTCATCCTAATCCTCATCTTCATCCTTATCCTCATCCTAATCCTCATCCTAATGCTCAACCTCATCCTAATCCTAACCCTAATCCTAATCCCAATCCTCATGCTCATCCTCATCCTCATGCTCATCCTCATCCTATTCCTAATACTAATCCTAATTCTAACCCTTATCCAAATCCAAATCCTCAACCTCATCCTAATCCTCATCCTCATCCTCATCCCCATCCTCATCCTCTTTCTCATCCTCATCCTCATCCTCAACCTCATCCTCATCCTCATCCTCATCCTCATCCTCATCCTCATCCTCATCCTCATCCTCATCCTCATCCTCATCCTCATCCTCATACTCATCC
>NW_017727860.1:31493-32097 GCF_001865875.1 Lupinus angustifolius
CCTTATCCTCAACCTCATCCTCATCCTCATGCTCATCCTCATCCTCATCCTCATCCTCATCCTCATCCTCATCCTCATCCTCATCCTCATCCTCATCCTCATCCTCATCCTCATCCTCATCCTCATCCTCATCCTCATCCTCATCCTCATCCTCATCCTCATCCTCATCCTCATCCTCATCCTCATCCTCATCCTCATCCTCATCCTCATCCTCATCCTCATCCTCATCCTCATCCTCATCCTCATCCTCATCCTCATCCTCATCCTCATCCTCATCCTCATCCTCATCCTCATCCTCATCCTCATCCTCATCCTCATCCTCATCCTCATCCTCATCCTCATCCTCATCCTCATCCTCATCTTCATCCTCATACTCATCCTCATCCAAATCCTAATCCTCATCCACATCCTAATCCTCATCCCGAACCTCATCCTCATCCTCATCCTCATCCTCATCTTCATCCTATTCCTTATCCTTATGCTCAACCTCACCCTAATCCTAACCCTAATCCTAATCCCAATACTCATGCTCATCCTCATCCTCATCCTCATGCTCATCCTCATCCTACTCCTAATACTAATCCTAATTCTAACCCTAATCCAA
>NW_017727860.1:32197-59333 GCF_001865875.1 Lupinus angustifolius
CCCATCCCCATCCCCATCCCCATCCCCATCCCCATCCCCATCCCCATCCCCATCCCCATCCCCATCCCCATCCCCATCCCCATCCTAATCCTCATCCTCATCCTCATCCTCAACCTAGGATATGATAGGATAGGATAGGATAGGATTGGATAGGGTAGGATAAGAAATATTTGGATAGGATAGGATAAGATACGATATGATAGGATATGATATGACAGAACATGCTAGAATAGAATTGGGTAGGACAAGATAATATATGATATGATAGGATAAGATGGGTTTGAGTGGGATATGACAAAGTAGGATTGGATAGGATAGGAAATGGTAAAATAGAATAGGATATTATAGGAGAGTAGAGGACATGATATGTTAGGAAAATATCGGATAGGATAAGATAGGACAAGACATAATAGGATATGACAGGACCAGAGAGAAGAGGACACACCATGTTTTCTAATGTGACAAGTGTTAGGTGTGTAACCAATTTTACCATAGTTAGAACAAGTGGGTAGATGCTTATGTGTCCAAGATTTCATTTTAAAAATAGGATTAGTATGAACACTTTCTTTATAAAACTTTATAGTTCTTCCCACGATTGTTTTTCCTAAGACATTCTCGTTTTTAGCCACGCGACTATTTGCATAGCCAAGACCTCTACGGTCTGTTGAATGTCTTTGACTTTTATGACCTTGTCTAAATTGTGACTGTTATTTTTGAGTTTATTAAGTTCAAGAGTTAATGTTGAAACTTTAGTTTAAAGAGGAACACATTTTTGAAATGAGAGAGAAATGGGTTTTTCAATATCTTTCTTTAAACTTTGTTATGGCTTTCCAAAATAAAAATTTCACTATCTGTTTTAGGAAAATTTTGGAAAGCATAACATAGTCTTGATGTAAATATTGAAAGCATTTGGTAACTCATTTTGTTCAAAGTTACTAACCTCATAATCATCATTTGAATTTTGTGAAGCCATCAAGGAAATATGTGATTGCTCCTTAATTCTGAATTTTGTATTTGAATCATCATCTTTATCTTCTGATATGACATTTGGTCTTCTATACTTCTTGTCCTTCTTTATTTTGAAAGTCTGATGCTTTTGTAAGGTTGGACAAGCACATTTATGATGATATGGTTTTCTACATATAGAGCATGCAGAGTCTTGTTTTGATGTTGATGATTTACTTTTTGTTGCATATCTTTTTACTTCTTTACTTCCATGCATTCTTTCTAGAGTGTCCCAAATTTATTTTGACGATTTGCAACTTGACACTCTAAAAAATTATATTTCTCCTAGAGTCGAAGTAAGAATTATTTTGGCTTTAAGCTCGTATTACACTTTCTTTATATCTTCATCATTCCATGAAGATTTAGGCTTTACTTCCCTTACACTATTGACAATTGTGAAGGGTTCATAGGATCCTTCCTCAATTGCGTTCCAAATGTCCAGATCTTGAGATTCTATAAATATTCTAATTCTGATTTTCCCGAAGTCATAACATTCTCCAACAAAGCTTGGAGGGCGATTGATGTTGGAACCTTCTCCGAGAAATGATCTTGCAGCCATCTTAGATTCAATATCAGATTTGAGAATAATTTACTCAAATAAGCTCAGACACCAATTGTAAGACTAAGATGACAACTAAGAAGGATGTGGGGTGAATTAGTTGTTTAAAAACTACGACAGATTTTTCTGCAAAATTCAAGACTTAATAGTAGGGGAAAAGTTATGCAGAAAATATCAAGTAAATTTAAAGGAGTTAAGGGAGAAGAGAGTACTCAGATATTTTATACTGGTTCACCTTCTTGTCCACCGAAGGCTACGTCTACTACTCTTGTAACACAAGAGTTTCTTCACTAGATATTAAGAGTAGCAATTACAATTTCTCACATTGAGATTTCCTTGTATCTTACTCACTCTCTAATACCTATATCACTATTTGGAAAACAACCTTTCCATGTGACTTATCCCCTTTCTTATCAGACCCTTGTGAAAGAAAGTAATTCAACACATTGAATGAAGAAAACTTTATCTATGACAAGGATTGCCTTTACAAGATTTTGAAACAATGAACTCTTGCAATCCAATAACTCATTATACACTTTTGTACTAATGCTCAGAAGGTTTGAATAACTTTGAAACCACACTTAAGGCAACTTCAGAAAATATATTTTGAAAGTTAAGAACAAGTTGAGAGAAATGTAGAGCAAGTATTTTAGAAAAGCTTAGATTGTGTATGTGAGTTATATATTATGAATTGTGAGTTTCAATGCCTTTAAATAGGCTTTCCAATCAGTCATAACACCTCTATGAAAAGTAGGATTCGATTGGAATGAAACCATTTCGTTTGGGGTGAAAGTTGTGTAGTTTGAATTTGAAAACAGGTGCAACAACTTTCAATAATTGATTACCTAATCCATGTAATCGATTACCCAATCGGTCTGTCCAAATGAGTAATTGATATTTACAGGATGTAATCGATTACTCATAGGTTGTAATCGATTTCCCAACTGTTCTGTCGAACAGAGATTGTTGATCGTTTTGTGTAATCGGTTACTCAAAAGGTGTAATCGATTACCCTAATCATTTTTGTTGGATAACTTGTTTCTCACTCATGTAACATGTTACTTTGTTCTGGTAACCTGTTACTTAGTCAGAGTAATCTGTTACACAGTATTTTGAAAATTGTTTTCATTTATACTTCTATTTATCAATTTTCTTTTATAATACTTTTTAGCATTACTACTAATTGTATATTTAGAGTATAAGGATAGAAGTACTTAGATTATAATTCCTTGAAGCTTTAGCTTGATTGTCTTCATAAGTATTCTTCCTTTTCTTCTTTTATGTGATGTTTGTGTCTTTAGAAAAACCGTGCCAAGGTCAAGAGCACAATCTTCTACACATATTTCAGGTGATCAATCTAAAAAAAGAATTAAGAGTAGATGAATGAAATAATTGATTAAAACACAACTTACATGAAGAAATTAAAATCAATACATTAAGCTAGAAATGTTACACCATGTTCCAAATCCGTGAGTGATTAGCCTTTCACCAAGGATTCTTTAGACTCCTACTGTTGAGCCAAGAACAAACACTCAGATCACACTTTTCCCAACTCCTATTTCGTATGAATATCCTAGGGAGGAAAGTAAATTACCTAAGTTACTTTAAGTGAAGAATGGACTGAATTACAAGTGAAGAAAATGGAATGAGATTATGAAGAAATGGATGATTTGGAATGAAGGGGCAATGATACTTTATATAGATTTTTCTAAACCCGCTAAGCCCCTTTTCGGCACGCTCAAGGCCTACTTTCAGCCAATTCATGGGGCTTGGCTTGTTTGACCTAACAACTGGCCAACTATCGACCAAATTAGCCTACTCTTGTTGTTGTCTAGGCTAGGCTCAACCTATCATGGGCTAAGAAAAGAAGCTCACATGCTTAGCCTATGATTATACCCTTCCATGCATGATGACACCTCCTACATTACAAGACTTGCTTGGGCTAGGGGTATTGTTACACTTGGTTGGCCTTCCTTTGGCCCTAAGTCAAGCTTGGCTGTAATGTCAGCACACTAAGCTTGAGTTACATCATGAAAGGGTAATATTTTCTTCAAGCTCGAGCAAACTTTTCCTCATCTATCGAATTATTTCATAGCTTGGCCACACCTAGCGGATTTGCTTGTTTGTTCATTCATTGGCTTTTTGTGCTTGTTGGCTTGTGTCTTGGCTTTGTCTCATTTTTCATTGATTGTAAACACTATCATATCAGGCTGAACTTGAACTTCAAGACCAATAGGAATTTCCTTGACAAATCCTTCAAAAATAATATCAAATTTCCAACTTGTCGAGGATAAAATGGAATGGACTGAGTGAGGGGTTACATCCTACAACAGAGCAACAAACTATCTAGATTTAATGATTGTCTGTCCTTTCCTCTAGACAATGGTATAATCATACTCCATCAACTCATGTACTCCCTAAAATGTTAGGAGAGTAAATACTTCCACATATGGGATATAAACAACACATTCATATAATAATTATCACATGGATAAAATCAAATGTGAAATGTCAATATCATGATGTATGAATATCTATAATGTCTATCTTGACACAGCTATCAACTATCAATTAACAACAATGGTATTAACTTCTAGTCTAGCCCAAACAGTCTTATGATGTTCTTAGGAAGCGAACAAGATGACTATTGTGTTTTGCCAACCCTTCGTCACTCATAGACGAACTACCATGCACGCAGTAATGTTGGACTACCCACCAGTCAACAAGGACAACCAATGTATGACCTTGGACACAATACCTTAAAGGGGGTGTCAGATGTCACTACAATTACTGCAAGGAGTTCTGTCAGCACAAGGGAGTTACCCTTTTCCTGACATATAAATCCCCACCTGTAGTGTCCCATCAACCAAGTGAAGCACACAGGGTATCCGCCTGGGTTACCAACACAAAATCTGTAGTGTTGTATCTTATGGTAGACCATGCTACCAAAAGTAGATATAGTGACATGAATGCTCAAATTCGAACATGAATTTTTTTTCTTTGACAAAAATTGGAACACTTTTTAGGGTAATATCGAAAACTTTTTTAAAATATAGATTTAAGTAAAAGGAAATGATTTCTCAACCAATCAAAATACTTTTGGAATAATTTGAAATTTTAAAAAGTAACTTTAACAATAACATTCTCAAATCATTCTTCCCTTTTTAGGGTAATAATGACAACTATAGTAAAATAGGATTTTGACCAAAATAATCATTGTATAGTAAATCAAGGTAATTTAAATTAATTTGAGATTTTTGAACACAACCTTAGGAATAAGGTTTCTTAAATCTCTTTCTTTTGAATTTGAGAACCAAACCTTTATTTAAATCCACTTATCGGCACGTTTTTCCAAGACAACACCTTTTTGGTTATATATAAAATACTCTCAAGTATCTTTAAAATACGTTAGCTGGAGAAAAACTCCGTAAAGTAGTTTCCCCTTCCTTCTTTACATTCGTTTCATAAACATAGTCATTTAATTCTTCGTTCATTAGGAATATCCATATGACATACCATGTAAATGGATAATGACAATTTCATATCATGATGCAACAACTGATTCAATATACTCATTGACCAGTACATTCAAGAAATACTCCTTAAACACCAATGTAATTTCCTCAATTAGTCATATCAATTACGATTCTATTATCAGGATTCAGTAGTCATATCAAATATATAGGTAATTCAAATAACTTAGAACTGTCGTACAATTATTCCATGAAAATAACATCAATCATACTAGTCTTGTCAATTCTCAAGACGAACAGATTACCATGCCTATGCAAATAAGATCCCAGATCCAACATAAAGTCATATAGCAAATAAAATCCATTCATTCTCAAATAATTAATTTATGAGTCAAAGGGCCTCATTGCTCAGATACTTGCGGCGACAGAAATAGTATTCGACTATATCTACCTTAGGCCTAACTTAGAGATGCACAAATATTTTGGCATAATTTCTTATCTCATACATGAAAGCACTTCTCTCCATACCTGTACATTTATCCAATTTAGTAATACCTAGTCATAACTTTCTCGTATCACGAGTAACAGATAGTATTCAAAATTGTTAAACTACGAATTTTATAGCTTTATTAGAAATTAACTAGAATTGTCCTAATGTGGTTCTGAAAATTGGAATATATTCAAAAATATCATTTGAATACATGGAGTTTCAGCTAGACACAATAAAAATCCAATTGGTACAATATAGCCAATTTCGACAATACTTGGTTGGGCTCAGAGTTGAATTCTTCCATACAATAGGATATTGACAAGTGCACTAAAGGCATTAGAGGGCACAATATAGCCAATTTCAACTACAAGGTAGCTTGACATTACTTTAGCGTAGAGGGCATAACTCTCAGATGGCTATAAGAAAATAGATACTCTTTATCAATTTAGAAAGCTAATTGAAGAAGGAAAAACTATAATATTTTAAGGTTTTGTGTTTGGAAGACATGTTTTTGAATGGCTTCTACATAGATCACTATAAATTCCTTCTAGACTACTCCATGACATAATCTGTTTTGGTACAATAAGCATAACTATCACATGGCTTAATGGACTTGAGAGAACTTTATCAATTGGTAAAGCTTGTGTCATAAGGAAAAATATATGTACATATAATATCTAGGATTATGACTACAAAACATATTTTGGAAGTGACCTTTATGACTGATTACAATTATGGAGACAATAGATTCTAGATTAGTAAATAGGGCATAAGTTACTCCCTACTTATCTAAACTTGACCAATCACATATCAACATGACGTATATTAAACATGGAACAACACTATAGCTTCTAATTTATAGAGCATAACCTGAGCGATCCAGAATATTAGTGCATGTACTGTAAGTATTAGATGGCAACTCAGAGGGGCATGAATTAGTTATTGAGGGAAATAGTCAATGTTTATGCTATATGATCTGAAAGTATTATAGTAGAACTTTTTCAGAATATATTGTCAAGTATAAGTTCAAAACATAAAAAAAAAATAGTAGGGAGAAGACAAAAAGAACACATATATTTCATTACTAGGTATTTTGAGTTGTAATTACAACTTCTCTCCCCGAGACTCCTTCTACCTTACACACTCACAAACACCTCACACCGTTGGAAAACAACTGTAGAAAGATTTTTTCTTGCTTGGTGAGGCAAGTTTCTGATCGATTTATTTAATGATAGGTCGATTCTTTGCTCACCATCTCGATTTTTTGGAATAAATTCCAACGCTGGTGTAATGGTTTCAAGAATGTTCCTTTAATCAAAAACTTAGCTTTATTGAATTATTAACAATTTCATACCATCTCAGCTTTGTTGGATTAATTCCAACGCCGAAATAATGGTATGAATTTATCAAATTAACACAAGTGATAATGATTGATATATATTCTCTTCCACCTCCAAGCTGCAAACCAAAACCTTCAGCATGGGTTTGGTCACTTGGCCAAGCAGCTTAGTCACCTACTCGCGGTTGAGTCACACAAGCTATTGTGAGCTACTTGCCCAGTTATTCAGAGCTACCTCTGAAAAGCCTATGGAGGATACTTCGAGTGAGGTCATGCATGAAGTCATGTTTTCTTGGTGGCTAAGTCACCTTGACCAACTTGCTAAGTGCACACCACCAAGCTCCTGTGTGGCACCGCTAAGCTGCTGCTTGAGCAGCTTTGACCGTGGTGACTGTGAAGTGGCGTGGTGCTTCCTGATCTGGTCAAGTGTGTGGTTTCAAGTTGGGCGGTCAAGGTGCTACACTAAGCTGCCTGCTTGGGTAGGTTGGCTTGTGCCAGGCTTGTGTTCTGATCATGCCAGGTTGAGTTTGACCGTGCTAGGTTGGTGTTAACTTGGTGCTAAATTGGGAAAAGTCTCATTTCATGGTCATAAAAGCAAAAGTAATGGAAGTCAATAAGGCAAAGATAAAAGTGATAGAAAAGTTGCCTCCACCAATTAACGTCAAAGGATTAAGAAGCTTTCTAGGACACGATGGGTTCTATCGTAGATATATCTTAGACTTCTTGAAAACAGCTAAGCCCCTTTGCAATTTACTTCTTAAAGATTCTGTTTTTAATTTTGATAATTCTTGTTTAGATGCTTTCAATAAATTAAAATATAGCTCGGTAACTGCCCAAGTCATAACTACACCAAACTGATCAAAACTCTGGATGCAACAAAGGAGATCCACCACTTACAAGAAAAGTTGGAAGTTAGTTAGAGTGGAGACCACAAATCAACATTGCAGTTGGAATTGAAGGAACTTCCGTCTCATTTGAAATATGTGATTTTTGGAAGGAAATTCTAACAAACTAGTAATTATCAGCAATCTGCTTTCCACTCTGGAAGAGCAAAAATTGGTTCGAGTATTAGAACAAGACCAAAAAGCACTTGGTTGGACATTGACAGATTTGAAAGGAATTAGTCCATCATACTGTATGCACAAAATTATGATGGAAGATGATTACAAACCTTGTGCACAACCACAAAGAAAACTCAACCAAACTATGAAGGAAGTGGTCAGAAAAGAGGTGGTGAACATGCTTGAAGTTGGTATGATTTACCCTATTTCAGATAGTAAATGGGTAAGTCCAGTTTAGGTAGTACCTAAAAGAGGAGGGATGACGGTAATCTTAAAATAAAAATAATGAACTAATCCCAACCAAAGTTGTTACTGGGTGGAGAATGTGCATAGATTACCACAAACTCAATGTAACCACAAGAACATATTAGTTTCCGCTACCTTTCATGGAATAGATGCTTGAACTATTAGTAGGGCGAGCCTTCTATTGTTTCCCAGATGGATATTCGGGTTACAACGATATTGATGTCGATCCATTAGACCATGAAAATACAACATTTGCTTGTCCTTTAGGCGTTTATGCTTATCGGAAAATGTCATTAGGATTATGCAATGCTCCTGCCACTTTTCAAAGATGCATGCTGGCTATTTTCGCCGACTTTGTGGAAAAAGGCATCGAGGTCTTCATGGATCTTTTCAGTATTTGGGGATTCATTTGGTTTATGCTTGAAACATTTGGAGACAATGCTGGAAAGATGCATGCAAACAAACTTGGTGCTAAATTGGGAAAAGTCTCATTTCATGGTCAGAAAAGGAAATGTATTAGGGCACAAAATTTCAGCAAAAGGAATGGAAGTCAATAAAGCAAAGATAAAAGTGATAGAAAAGCTGATCCACCAACTAACGTGAAAGGATTAAGAAACTTTCTATGACACACTGGGTTCTATCGTAGATTTATCTTAGACTTCTCAAAAACAGCTAAGCCCCTTTGCAATTTACTTCTTAAAGATTCTGTTTTTAATTTTGATAATTCTTGTTTAGATGCAATCAATAAATTAAAATATAGCTTGGTAACTGCCTCTGTCATAACTATAGCAAACTGATCAAAACTTTTGATGCAACAAAGGAGATCCTCCATTTAC
This sequence comes from Lupinus angustifolius, assembly GCF_001865875.1. Lineage (NCBI taxonomy): Eukaryota > Viridiplantae > Streptophyta > Magnoliopsida > Fabales > Fabaceae > Lupinus > Lupinus angustifolius. The sequence continues at coordinate 41,207 of NW_017727860.1, forward strand.
AAGAAAAGTTGGAAGATAGTTAGAGTGGAGACAACAAATCAACATTGCAGTTGGAGTTGAAGGAACTTCCGTCCCATTTGAAATATGTGTTTGTGGAAGGAAATTATGACAAACCAGTAATTATCAGTAATCTGCTTTCCACTCTAGAAGAGCAAAAATTGGTTCGAGTATTGGAGCAAGACCAAACAAATACATCTTGGTGATAGTTGACTAGGTTTCTAAGTGTGTAGAAGCAATAGCAAATCCAAAAGCGGATGGCAAAACAATTATAATTTTTTTGAAAAATAATACATTTTCCCATTTTGGAACACCAAGAGTAGTTATAAGTGATGGTGGTTCTTATTTTATAAATTCCCAATTACGAAAAGTTTTGGAATTTTATAGTGTTAAACATAAGGTAGCATGGTTTAAACATGAGGACAACCCATCATTTATAGTGGGGGAACATGGTTTAATGCATTTGTAAATTTTTTAAAGAAAGTTAACATTGTTTATAAGATTGTATAGTTATCTAAAAGAGAGCATTAATTGTTTTTGAAAAAGGTGTTTGAAAGAATCAAGTTGAGGGGAAATCGATGGATTTGGCTTCTTAAAAAGAAAAGGAAATGTTTTTCTCAAAATCTTCACAAAAACAATAAAAGTTGTAAAAGAAAGTGAAAAACAAAAAGAGATTGGGAATTACAAAGAAAAGCCAAAAAGAGCCAAGTTTCAAAAGCTAAGAGGTCGGAGATGAAAAATATGGAAAAAGGTAGAATGAAGTGTTTCATTAAGAAAATTTTACAAAATGCTCTCTTTTTACTAGAACTTAACTTGATTATCTTCAAAAATCATGATTATCCAAACCAAACCTCATTACAACCGAAAAAAAGACCTTAGTGATCCTGGATTGATTATGAAAGCTAAGGGAATAGGTGAGACAAAGAACAAGTTCAAATTTCTACAATCAGATGATTGAAAAATTGAGTGAAACACTTACCCATTTGAAACAAGTTCCGGATTTTGAACTTGTGTGAAAAAACACTTTTGGATTGAAAAATATTTGCTTAGGTAAATTGTTACATACTTTTGATGAAGAAAAGCATACATTTTATGTTTGAAGCATTATGTATAAAAAAATCACAAATCATGAAAAATCTCATCGAAAACATTTTTTGATCATGCTTAAGCAAATTTGAAATCATGTCAATCATATCTTGAAGAATTAGCCAAGTCTTGAATTCGGATGGGCTTTACCAATTGTTTGAGAACAAACAAAGTCTTAAGTTGGGGGGAGTTGATAAGTGCCTAAACTGCCAAAATTTCAAACACTTTTTATAGCACTTATCCTTGGCAAAATTGAGAAAACCAACTTAATTCAACACTTTTTGGATAAAATATCGCAATCTTGTATCTATGCTTTGTGTATTTGTTTTCTACTTTATTTTGTAGGATTTAGGTAGAAAAGAGATGAAACATTTATGTGCAAGCAAAGTGCTCAAAATAGGCCATAATGATTCATACATGGCATGCTTAAGCTTGGCATGGCAAGCTGTGTGCTTAGCCTTAAGCATGACTCAACAAAACTTGGCATATGTGGAAAGCATGAAGTCAACAAGAAGTTGCTCACTAAGAAGGTTAGCCTAGACAAAATTCATACCTAGCATGACCTGGACACCAACTGGGCATGGTCAGACTCAACTTGGCACGTCAGACTCAACTAGGCATGGTCAGAACACAAGCTTGACACGAGCCACCACACGCATGGCACACGCTAAGTGCTCATTGAGCAGCTTAGCATGGCACCTAGAGCGCCCAACTTGGAACCATACAGTTGGCCAAATCGGCAAGCACCAAGCCTCATCAACATCAAGCATGGTCAAAGCTACTCAAGCAGGGAGCTCAGCGGTGCCACGTAGGGGTTGCGTGGTGTGCACTCAGCAAATTTGGCCAAGTTGGCTTGACACCCAAGCATGCTTACCTCATGCATGACCTCACTCTAAGTAGCCTCCTTAGGCTTTTCAGAAGTAGGTCACAATAGTTGAGCCAAGTAGCTTACCATAGCTTGGGTGACTCTGTCCCAAGCAGGTGACTAAGCTGCTTGGCCAAGTGAAAAAACCCATGTTGAAGGGTTTGGTCAGCAGTTTGGCGTTGGCAGAGAGGAGCTTCGCAGGGTCCTAGAACTCCTTTAAATAGGAGGCACTTCAAGGCTTGAAAAGAGGATTCCATTCATACAATTCATATACTTCCAAACTTCATCCGAATTTCTCTCTTCTTCTACACTTTCTTCTTTGTAATTTCTTGGAGATTTTCTACTCCAAAGTAGCTTAGGTAATTTTATTTGTAATTTCTCCTTAATTCAAGAGGAGAAGGAGTAATAAAGTGAGACGGAAAAATTCATTTTTCAATCTCATTTGTGCATGGTAAAGTATCTTAAATCCTTGGATTAAGATGTCTCATGCTCCTGAATTTTAGTTGAATTTTGGCTCACTAATATTTCTTGTAACTTCTTGTTTCATTATCTTGAATTATGTTTAAGTTATTACTTTGGAAATTTTAATTCTTTAGAAAGTGCTTAATACAGTTTTAGCTTGATCACCTAAAACTTGATTTGAAGATCCAAAATGCTTCTTTTTAAAGTCTTGACAAATGAACCAAAAAGTAGGAATACACCTTAGTTCATTTTCCAAATCAAAGCATCCATTTTAAGCAACTTGTAATTAAGGCTAATCAATGTTTATTGAGCCTGAAATAAGGTGTGACAACTTATTTCATCGAGTGGAAGTTTTCTATTGATTAGTGTATTTTAAAAGGTTTGAAATTCACTTTTCTCGCCTGGGGACTAGGGGAAATTATATGAATTGATGTTTGGAATAACCAATGTATAAAAATAACCAAATTATAACATAACTTTCACATAAACATTTTTCATCGAAACATGTTAAGAAATATTTCCATCATTCAAATTAAATTTTGTCCCCAAGAATTTTTGCATATTAGTTGTTTATGTTTACTTGTTGGAATGTTAAAATTTCATAAACAAAACCAAACCAAAAATATGGTCAATCTGTATTAGTAATATAACATGTTTATAATAATGTTCTATTAGGCAATTCCTTGTGGTTCGACATATTCCTATATTATACTACACTTGAATCTTGAAAGTGATACAAATGTAAAATAGTAAAGTATTATCAAATAAATCTTATTTGTTGACAAAGAAAGAAACCTTGAATCAAAGTGAAATTTAATTCATAAATTGTATCTTTGTCAAAAGGAAAAATACACAATCATAATGAGTGACCTAACTACTAACTTTTACTTTTTGTCATTTACATTTCCGTAACTAATATTTTCTTTCTATCATTTAAATTCTGCTACTAACAATTTATTGCTTTATTCTTTATTCTTTATTCTTTACCAACCTTCCATAAGGAAGTAGTTTAGTTAATAAAATGAAATGGAAATAAATATCACTCATTATCACATATGTTAATTTGCTAAATTCATACCAATAAACCTGTGTTGGAATTTATTCCACAAAACCAAGATGGTATGAAGTTGTTAATAATTCAATAAAGCTAAGTTTTTGATTAAATGGAATATTCTAGAAACCATTATGCGGCGTTGGAAATTATTTCCAACAAAGATGAGATGGGGACAAAGATTAAACTAGTCACTAAATAAATCAATCGGAAACTGTCTCTCGAAAAGAAAAAAACTCTTTCAACAAAGAGCTGATGCTTATAAATCATGTCGGTGGTATCTCGAAAGACTCCCATATTGTGAATCGCATCCACATAAAATTTATTATCTCGAGTATCAAGTAGAATCTTGGACTCCCTAGCACAAGATATACCAGAATGTTCAAGTATAGCATCTATGATGATAGCATAAGGTAAGGGTCCAAAATCACCTCTAAAGGCCCATATTTGTGTTAGGTATCAGTGGACAGAACACACCTAGAAGGGGGTTGAATAGGTGTCGCGGTTATCAATAACCGCTTTTCACACCAAAGCCCTATTCTGGAAAATGTGCTTGTTAATTGATTAACTCTCTGCTTTAATCGATTAACACATACAAAACAGAAACATGCAAAATGGCTTCTCGCACAACTAGTCACCGACGTTCAAGAACAGGTAAAGCATATATTTTTGTATACAATTAAACTAGATACAACAACCTAACAATATCCAAAATATTAGCTAATATCATGAAATAATAAGACTTGAAATTTAAAGAGATTAAGGGATAGAAAAAGCCTGCAACAAGGAATTTTGTCCTAGTTCGTTTGCAGGTCCACTTGCAAACTACATCCAGGCCTCCCCTTCTGATCTCGGGAGATTTTCTTCACTAATATTGAACATAATGTATAGTTACATGCAAATTTACAATACAATACTTAGACGCTCCCTTCTTGAATCCAAGAACCCACTTTCTTGGTTTGACTCTCCCAATCGCCTAAGAAAACCTTTCTTATGATCTAGCCCCAACCAAGAACTCGCTCTAAAGTCAAGACCTCTAAGTCTTGGTGAAGACACACCAAATCTCTGAGGTGATAAGACACCAAGAGACAAATTCCCTTATTATAAATACAGTACACAAAACAAAGTTTTATAAAGCACACTTTTGCTCAAAATATTACAATTAAAACTCAAGTAATACCCATATACATAACTCACCAGATATTATGAATATGTATGAGTTAATGAAAATGCAGAAACACAGAATTCCTACCCTAAAACTCTCTTAAAGAAATGCAAGAAAAGATAGGAATGTTTTACATATAAACCACATGCAATATGATGACAATTAAAGCCTTCGCATGGTACTATCTCTTACTATCTCACAATGCATTTCACTATGCCTAAATGACACAATTAAGCACGAAGATATGCAACTAGATATTTCTAACAAATGAATGATATGATGTGGTACACTTTCTGAAAACACAGTTTTTATAGAAAACCTTTCTGAGTCCCAGTTAATCGATTAAGTACCCATTTAATCGATTAACGGGTTGTTGGGAATAACTGTTTTCCGGTTTTCAGTTATTTTTTGAAACCGAAATTACGTTAATCGATTAACACATCTCTTAATCGATTAACTGGCACATTTTCAGCTAATTGGTTAAATGGTAAACAACCTATATGTTATGCTTATCAACTATACATGTTTTATCAATATATTATGCCCAAGATGCACAAGTAACATGTATGATTAATGCATGAATGCATAATGATCTAGATGGAATGTCTCATGTAAGTGAAATGATTACTTTTAAGGCTTGTGAGAATTGCATCTAGGTTTACATAACCTACCTCAATATCTAATGACACATCTTAGACTTCTAAAAATAACTCTATTAAAGAACCTAGTCTAGATATGAAACCCTTGTGTCTACGACATGTTGATTTGTTGAATCATCTTCAAGCTTTCACTAAGTCCTTGTCTTCAACAAAACATAGGCAAAATCCAATAGTGCTCTACTTGACATTTTGCACTTTCAATTTGTTTCATTACCATCAATGTCCAATTTATTGGAACATTATGCTTAAGAGCCTACATCAGGTATAGTTCCATAACTTTACGTTGTGAATAATTTGAATTTTTTTGAAATATGATGTAACTAAGAAAGTAATAAACCAAATGGTCCACTCGATATCAATTTCCAATAGATAAAATTTTTCAGTTTCTTACAGAATCACTAATTACCCTTTGCTTATGCAGTTAAATTTCCCTATTACAATATCTAACACACAATAGTACAAATCCATCTTATTATACCCTTCTAAGTCACACTGTATGCCTAATTTTATTATAGCCCCTACGCATGGTATATTACCGCAAATAGAACTTAGAGTTCTAGAGTCTATGTTACTAACCAATATGATGTTGCTGGTGCGTTAATCGATTAAGACACTATATAATCGATTAAGACATAATAGAAAACAAACTTTTAACAGTTCGTTAATCAATAAGTGGATGAATAATCGATTAATAATAGTTAAGAGCATTCATTTTCATACATTGCATTATAGTGAGAAACTGCATTTAGAAAACTTAGAGAGTGAAATCATTTTGAGTTAGGCTTTGAAATTCAAATCATTGCATGTTCTCTCTAGTTTTCAATGCATTGCATTCTTGCATAAAGTTCTTGATTTCTTTGAGAGAAGAAGTGAGCAAAATCGTTTTCTAAAAAGTGTGCAAATCAATTTTAAGAAAACCTAATGCATTAAATTTCATTTATATTAGTGATAAGTGCCAAAAATGCCTAAAATTGATATAGTTTTTATGGCACTTATCCATGGAAAATTTGATAAAACCAACTTAATTCAACACTTTTTGGCTAAAATATCACAATCTTGTATATATGCTTTGTGTATTTCCTTGTATTATATTTTTGTAGGATTTTTTATGAAAAAGATAAGAATTAATCAAATGCAAATAAAATTCTTAAAAGAGGCCAAAATGATCCACACATGAACAAAACAAGACTTGGCCTATGGGAAAAAATATGGAGTCGACTTGAAGCTCTCACTAAGTAGCTTAGGTTGGACCAAGCCCATGCCTAGCTGACCTGGACCTAACCTGGCACAATCAAGACCCAACCTGACACGGTAAGAAGAAAAGCTTGGCACAAGCCGACGTGCTCAAGTAGACAGCTTAGCGGAGCACCTAGACCGCCCAGCTTTGAACCACACACCTGACCAGGTCAGCAAGCACCAGGCCACATCACCATAGCACGGTTAAAGCTCCTCAAGCAGTTAGATGAGCGGTGCCATATAAGCGCCTGGCGGTGCACCCAACAACATGCTGAAGGGTTTGGTCAGCAGCTTAGCAGTGGAAGAGAGCAACTGGGCGGTGGGAAGAAACTCCTATAAATATGAGGCACCTCAAAGGCAAAAGAGATTCATTCTCATTCATAAACTCACATTCACTCCTACATTCATACACTTGAACCGAAGTCTTCTCTTTTTCTTCTTGTAGTTTTCTTGGAGAATTTCCACTCCAAAGTAGTTTAGGTAAGTATAGTTTGTAGTTTTTCTTTCTTAATTCAAGAGGAGGAAGGAGATGGCAAATGAGATACAAAAACATAATTTTGTAATCTCATTTGGGACCAAAAGAATCTCATCCATGGATAGATGGCTCTTGCTCCAACAAATTGACTTGGATTATGGTGTAATTTCTTCTCTTTAATTTATCATCTTTTGAAATCAATGCATTCAAGTTATTACTTTTTGGTTAAGTTTTGATTCTTTACGGTGTTCTTAATGCGGTTTTAGCTTGATCACCTCAACTTGATTTAAAGATCCAAAAGGCTTCTTCTTAAAGTGTTGACAAGTGAACTAAAAAGTATAACCTATTCCTTAGTTCACTTTCCATATCAAGCATCTATTTTAATCAACTTATGTTCAAGGCTAAATAAAGTTAATGGAGCCTGAAGTAGGGTGTGACAACCTAATTCCACGAGTGGCACTTAACTATTATGTAGTGTATTTCATAAGTTTGAAAATCATCTTATCATTCTAGAACCAAGCATATAGAGATAAGGCATCATTGTTTGTGTGATCATGTACAAAAAGGTGATTGTTTGCTTGAATTTGTTGTAACCACTAAAGAAATAGCAGATATTTTCCCCAAGCCCCTTCCACAGGACTCATTTTTTGTTCTTAGAAGAGAACTTGGAATTCTTGATGAGCAATATCTTAACTAGTTTGGTTAATGGTGTTTTGTGCCTTTCGTATGATAAATATGCTTATCTATGTGTTATATGTTAAATGCAAGTTTCTCTTTGTTCTTAATAATATGCATTCTTGATTCCAAGTTTATGTCCTAGAAGTGTGTAATTCTGTAAAGAATAGAGTTTTAGGTTAAGTGTCTTAGCATACCTTGTCAATCTCATAAACATACTCATATCTACAAATTTACTAATGTTAATCGATTACCCTGTATTTTAATCGATTAACTAGGCTTAGCTGCTTAAGACTTTAACTGGTTTTAATCGATTATCAGGAGCCTTAATCAATTAACGGCAGTAAAGTATAACAGATTCAGTCTGCATTTGGGAAAGATTTTTCAAACCCTAAATGTTCAAATTATTACCCTTTTCTCTATCAAGTCATGAAATTGATCTATCCCAACATTATAGTAATCCAAATCGAGCTTCAATAACTCTAGTTAGTCATCTATTAGCCCTCAATCCTAAAAAAATTGAAAATCTAGATTTTCCCCCAACTTAAAACCCTAGCCCAGAATCACCCCAAATCGACTATAACTCTCTAATCCCAGAAAAATGGTTGATGGAAAACAGAAAAGAGTCAAAACAACGACTAACCGTCAAAGGAGAACTGAAACTGACTCTGTATCCGACCATGGTGATAGGAGGGATCACGGTGACCCCTACTACTCACTAATTCTGCAAGAAACTCGCTTAGAAAAATTATAAGGAAGGAAGTCAACCTACATCCGCTATGCGGATATGGCTTGGATGATAGAACAAGGTTTCGAGTTTCCACACGGATTGGAAGTTCAAGGTGTGGACCAGTTTCTCGAGCTTAATGGAAATGTCTATCCTCCTCTAGTTAGGAAATTCTATGCTAACTTTAGATACAAAGATAGTAGTTATGAGTCTATGGTTTTGGGAAAATTGTTTGAGTTGAATGAAACATTATTTCTGGATGTGGGTGGGTTGTCTAGTGACGGTTCCGACCATGGAGGCTGCTCGAATGACTTATGGAACTCATTTCATGCAACTGAAATTTACAAATCTTGTCTCAGGGACCAGACTTGTACATGCAAGGAGTTAACAAAGGCTGGATCATTATCAGTTGAAAATTGTCTTCTACACAATATTGTGGCATATATTACGGTATAAAGAAACACTAACCATGATCAACAAACTATGCACGACCTAAAATTCATGTTTGTTTTCTGAGAATATATAATGATCAAATGGCCTGAGGAAATTCTAAAGGTCATGTATGCGATCTCGACCTCATCAATCAAGTTGCTTGCTTATGGTATATTCATATATCGCATCATTGATCATTAGAATTAGATACATCGGATACGGTGATTATCACAAAAAAATTTCGTGAGCACTTGATTGGCGATAATGTAATCCACAAAATGGGAATCTATAAGTATGATAATGCCTGCCAATACCAGGAGGATCGTAACACAACTGTGGATTTGGATTTATCTGATGAAGATGTTCCTATGAATGATCAAGTTCTAGAAAATCAAGGGGAGGCTTCTGCCATGCCTCAAGAACTATCTTTTGGGATAGCTGATTTAGATGCTAGGGAACAGAGGCTCAATGCTCACATTGACACACACTATGAGTCTCTAAGGAATATGATTCAATCGGGATTTAAGAGGCAAATGATCTACTAAGTGAAGAAATCAACCGTTTAGACTTCCTATTTCGGACCAACCATGATATTATGCATCCGCAAGCAAAACGGCATCCTTCACCATCTTAGGAATAGTTTAGGACTGTCTAGCCTCTAGGGTGTTATGTTTTGTTGTCTATTATCTCTTTTGGGTCTCGTACTTCATTTCATTATGAGCATTGTGTTCTTTTGCTTGTAATATGTTATCAAACTCTGGTTATGTACTCATTTTTAATTTGCTATTTCATGCCTTGTTGGACAATGATTAATTATTACGATAGTTTATAGATTATGGTTTTATGAGAATCTTTATCATATCTTGTGTGTATACCATATTTATTTGATTAATACATGCTTAACCTGAATAAATCAGAACTATTAATCATTCCATGCCTGATTGTATTTATACATGTTGGATGTGTCATACAAACCTGGTTCATATGTTGTTTTTTGTCAATTTAATCGATTAAGTGCCTTCGATAATCGATTAAATATAGTGGTTTGTGCATTTGTTCAATTTCTTAAAAACTGTTTAATCTACCAAAGCATGTACTTAATGATTAATTACAGTTTCTTTTCAAAAAATATTATATACCTTCTTATTTTGACTAGTTCTTAGCTGCTTAAGACTTTAACTAGTTTTAATCGATTATCAGGAGCCTTAATCGATTAACAGCAGTAAAGTATAACACATTCAGTCTGCATTTGGGAAAGATTTTTCAAACCCTAAAAGTTCAAATTCTTACCCTTTTCTCTGTCAAGTCATGAAATTGTTCTATCCCAACATTATAGTAATCCAAATCGAGCTTCAACAAGTCTAGTTAGTCATCTATTAGCCCACAATCCTAAAAATATCGAAAATCTAGAGTTTCCCCTAACTTAAAACCCTAGCCCAGAATCACCCCAAATCGATTATAACTCTCTAATCCCAGAAAAATGGTTGATGGAAAACAGAAAAGAGTCAAAACAACGACTAACCGTCCAAGGAGAACTGAAACTGGCTCTGTATCTTACCATGGTGATAGGAGGGATCGCGGTGACCTCTACTACTCACTGATTCTGCAAGAAACTCGCTTAGAAAAATTCTAAGGAAGGAAGCCAACCTACATCCGCTATGCGGATATGGCTTGGATGATAGAAAAGGTTTCGAGTTTCCACACGGATTGGAAGTTCAAGGTGTGAACCAGTTTCTCGAGCTTATGGAAAATGTGTATCCTACTCTAGTTAGGAAATTCTATGCTAACTTTAGATGCAAAGATAGTAGTTATGAGTCTATGGTTTTGGTAAAATTGTCTGAACTGAATGAAACATTATTTCTAGATGTGGGTCGGTTGTCTAGTGACGGTTCCGGCCTTGGAGGCTGCTCGAATGACTTATGGAACTCATTTCATGCAACTGAAATGTACAAATCTTGTCTCAAGAACCAGACTTGTACATGCAAGGTGAGTTAACAAAGGTTGGATCATTATCAGTTGAAAATTGTCTTCTGCACTATATTGTGGCATATATTCTGGTATAAAGAAACATTAACCATGCTCAGCAAATTATGAACGACCTATAATTCATGTTTGTTATCTAAGAATACATAATGATCAAATGGCCTGAGGAAATTCTAAAGGTCATGTATGGCATCTTGACCTCATCAACCAATTTGCTTTCTTTTGGTATATTCATTTATCGTATCATTGATCATTAGAAATAGATACATCGGATATGGTGATTATCACAAAAAACTTTCGTGATCACTTGATTGGTGATATAATCAACCAACTGAGAATCTATAAGTATGATAATGCCTGCCAATACTAGGAGGATCACAACACAACTGTGGATTTGGAGTTATCTGATGAAGATGTTCCTATGAATGATCAGGTTCCAAAAAATCAGGAGGAGGATTCTACCATGCCTCAAGATCTATCTTTCGGGATAGCTAATTTAGATGCTATGGAAAAGAGGCTCAATGCTCGCATTGACACACACTATGAGTCTCTAAGGAACATGATTCAATCTGGGTTTAAGAGGCAAAATAATCTACTAAATGAAGAAATCAACCGTTTAGACTTCCTATTTCGGACCAACCATGACATTGTGCACCCGCAAGCAAAACGTCCTCCTTCACCATCTTAGGAATAGTTTAGGACTGTCTAGCCTCTAGGGTGTTATGTTTTGTCGTCTAGTATCTCTTTTGGGTCTTGTACTTCATTTCATTATGAGCATTGTGTTCTTTTGCTTGTAATATGTTATCAAACTCTGGTTATGTACTCATTTTTAATTTGCTATTTCATGCCTTGTTGAGCAATGATTAATTATTTCCTTAGTTTATGGATTATGTTTTTATGAGAATCTTGATCATATCTTGTGTGTATACCATATTTATTTGATTAATACATGCTTAACCTGAATAAATCCGAACTATTAATCATTCCATGCCTGATTGTATTTATACATGTTGTATGTGTCATAGAAACCCGGTTCATATGTTGTTTTTTGTCAATTTAATCGATTAAGTGCCTTCGATAATCGATTAAATGTAAGGGTTCGTGCATTTGTTCAATTTTTAAAAAATTGGTTAATCAATCAAAGCATGTACTTAATGATTATTACAGATTCTTTTCACAAAATATTATATATCTTCTTATTTTTGACTAGTTATTGTCATTTACTTGTCTACACTTTTTGATATTGTCAAAAGGGGGCGAAAGGTTTTTTTGTCATTTGATGTGTTTCAGGTTGTTGAGCTTCCGTAAGTTTGCTACCTACTCTTGCGTATAACACCTCATTGCTTGTTTGAGGGGGAGAACAAAGTGAAGGGGAGCAACACAACCTTGACATTTTTCCAACCTAAGCAAATACATGTTGATCATCATCAAGCTTATTAAACAAGGAATTGGTGTAGACTTTGTAATCATCAAAAGGGAGAGATTGAAAGTGCAAAGAGTGAAGACCCACACATTTGATGCTAACCAACATTTTGATGAAGACAACAAACATATAAGTAAGCTTGAATATAGTACAACAAACAACGAGTCGGAGACTCATAGGTTGCACCTATAGCCTTGGGGCGTTGTAAGAATTAATTTTATTAGAAGAATTAGGATGATTGCCTAAAATTGAGTCTAGGTTAGGTAAACCTAGTTGGGAGTCTCACAAGAACTAAAATTGAACAAGTCTAAAATTGAGACATAACATCTAGATATCTTATGATGAGTAGGATCACACATTCACATACATAGTCTTATGCATTAAAATTATTAAATTTGAAAAACTATGTATAGGATGTTCATATCAAATAAGGACTTTACCATACATCAAGAAAAAGATTTTAAATCAGCATAATCTATTAAGTATTATGTGTAATCGATTATCAAGAATTTAGTTACTAACCAATATGATGTTGTTGGTGCGTTAATCGATTAAGACACTATATAATCGATTAACACATAACAGAAAACAAACTTTTAACAGCCCATTAATCGATTAAGTGGTTGAATACTCAATTAATGGCAGTATCAGTATGATTAGTATAAAAGTTGTAATTCTTGCAAATGTGGAATTACCTGCATGTTTTCGAAAATAGTTAAGAGCATACATTGCATTATAGTGAGAAAGTGCATTTAGAAAACTTAGATAATGAAAGCATTCTGAGTTAGGCTTAGAAATTCAAATCATTGTATGTTCTCTTTAGTTTTCAATGCATTGCATTCTTGCATAATGTTCTTGATTTCTTTGAGAGAAAAATGAGGAAAATCTTTTTCTGAAAAGTGTGCAAATAAATTTTACGTATACCTAATGCATTAAATTTCATTTAGATTAGGTTCTTGTCGATTTTATTCTTAATGTTTTAGATTGAGTTTTAATTGTTGAATTCGATTATTAAGTACTCAAGACAACTCAACAAAATCAGTTTTGAACATGGAAGTTGATCTCGTTGTGAATAATTTCACTACAAGAGAGATCTTGATAATCTTCACAAACACAAGGAGGTCTTGGTTCGAGCAATACCAAGGCTGGGGCTGAATCTTGGAAATATAGGAGATCTTAGTAGGCGAATTAGATAGGTCAAACCTAGGTTGTCAAGCTCATAGGTGCCAAGAAAGAAGCGGTTTAGTTTTCTGTTTTTGTAATTGGAAGTGTGCGTGTAAACTTAGAATTGCAATAGTGGAGAAAAATCTCCCGAGATCATAAGGGGAGGTCTAGATGTAGTTTGTAGTGGACCGCAAACAAACCAGGATAAAAATTCCTTGTGCGCATTTTTCTATCCCAAATCTCCTTACTTTTTTTCTTTAGTTTGTAGTTAATTGAGTTAATATAAGTTGCATGTAATAATATGTTTTGATGTCATTCTATAACTCCAATAATCAATTAATTGCGTAAAGAATTGGTAATTAGTAACTTGTTATGCCAGATACCATATAATCAAGTAGTGCAAGATTCAAGATAATCGATTATCCACAAGCATAATCAATTAAGTCTGAGCACTAGTTAATCGATTAAAGCCGAGCGTAGTTGATTAAGTGCAGTCACTTTCAGTTTTGCATAAAATATAGAAAAAGTGGAGTAAGTGATCTGCGACACCTATTCAACCCCCTTCTAGGTGTATTCTGACCTATTGATACCCAACAAGAGAGATATTCTCTTATTTAGAAAGTAGACATTTAACATCGCTTACTTTAGTGAGCGCTGTTAAATGTCTACTTTCTACCACGCTTCAAAAAGTGTTGTTGAATATAACCTTATCTTCTACTACGCTCAGATAGAAAGCCCCTTGAAAGCACTATTAAATGGAAATTTTAAGCGTTATTGTTTTGCTATTCTGGCGTAGTGGTTGTTTCTTAGCTCTAGAGGATGAAGTCATGAAATTGAGTTTTTGAAAAAGCTAGGTTTTTAGATTTGGAGATTTGGAGGTTTTTGATTGAGAGCACTAAACACCAAGGAAATGATTGGAATGTTTTTAGAAACGAAAATGTGATATGAAATGATTAAAAAATCACTCCACACAGTTTAAAATAGAGGTTTTTCGAGGTTGTGGGGGGTTACTACGGTTGAGAAATTTGAAAATGGAGAAGATGGAGTCTGAAAAAGTAATATTTTGACTTAAATAGAACATAGTGCAATCGATTACCCCATGAAGCTATCGATTACCCATTCCCACTGTCTAGGTAATTAATCGATTAGTTAATAGTGTAATCGGTTACACTGTCTAGTTTTTGAATATTTAGGCTACCTGATGCCTAGTAATCGGTTACTTCATTGTAGTAATAGATTACACACCCCAAAATAGTAAAAATTAAGAAAAGTAGGCATGAGATACATATATTGAAGCACGCATATTCAAATATATAAGCATGTTTAAGACAAATATGCTTCACCAAGAATGCCTACTTCTTATCTAATTTTATAAAAAGGTACTCTAGCTAAAGTTTTAGTAAAGATGTCTGCTAATTGGAGATATGTCTCAACAAATTCCAAAAGAACATCTTTCTTTTGGACATGGTCCTTAAGGAAGTGATGCCTTATATCAATATGATTGGTCCAGGAATGCATTATCAGATTCTTTATGAGATTTATAGCACTAGTGTTATCACATCTTATGGGAATGCATCCTAAGTCTAATCCATCATCTCACAATTCTTGCTCGAGCCATAATATTTGGGCATAAGAACTACCTACTGCTATGTATTCTGCCTCAACAGTACTTAGAGCAACTCAAGTTTGTTTCTTACAAGACCATGAGACTAGCGTATTTCCTAGAATATGACAAGTACCACTCGTACTCTTTCTCTCAGTTTTGCAAACAGAAAAATTTGAGTATGTGTATCCTACCAAGTCACATAAACTTTCGTTTGGATACCATAGCCCAACATCAGGTGTGCATTTAAGATATTTTAATATCTTTTTACGGTAGTAAGATATGACTCTTTGGACTTTGATTGATAAAGTGCACAAGGACATACACTAAACATGATATCAGATCTACTTGCATTAAGATAAAGTAAGGAACCGATCATACCTCAATACTTAGAGATATCAATACATTTTCCAGTCTCATGAGCATCAATGTATGTTCCAGAACCCATAGGAGTGGTAATTGGTTTGTAGTCATCCATTTCCATATTTAGATTGACTAACAAAGATCCCATCCATGATTTGTTTGATTTGTAGTCCAAGAAAGTAGTTCAACTTTCCAATCATAGACATTTCAAACTCCCCTTTCATCATTTTACCACACTTACTACACAAGAGAACATTAGTAGAACCGAAAATAATATGATCGACATAAATTTGAACGAGTATGATGATCTATTTTCTTAATAAAAAATATAGCATCAACCTTTCCTTTAGTAAAGCCTTTATTATGTAAAAAGTTTGTTAGACAGTCATAAGAGGTATGAGGAGCTTGCTTTAAGCCATAGCGAGATTTCTTAAGTTTATAGACGTGAGAGGGATGTTTATAATCTTCAAAACATGGAGGTTGTTCAACATACGCCTCTTCTTGAATATAACAATTTAGAAAATTAATCTTTCTGTCCATTTGATATAATTACAAATCCAAAGAACATGCATACACTAGCATGCCTATTTATTATAAAAATACCATTTTCATGTGATTTATTTATTATAAAAATACCATTTTCATGTGATTTATTTCAAAAGACCCAACATGTTCCTATAACATGTCTATCCTTTGGTCTAAGAACTTGTTCCCAAACTTCATTTCTCTCAAACTGGTTAACTTCTTCTTGCATAGCAAGAATCCAGTGTTCATCCTCGATTCCATCCTCAATCTGGATGGTTCCACTTGAGAAATAAAGGCCATGTTTAGACACGCGTCATTCAATTTTAGGCGAGTAGTAACTCCTTTACTTATATCACCAATGATGTTGTCAATAGGATGATACCGATGGAATCTCCATTCTCTATGTAAATCAGAATGAATATGCTCTTCTTGTGAAGGTAAACTATCATATGTTTTCAGATGCTCTATGTTGGTTGTATCATCAGTAATGGTATTTTCTAAGGAGGAACTAGGAAAGTCATCATGATCAACAATGGAATTTTCTTCCATAGTTGGATTAGTCTCATCAACAGTCACAAGAATGGATTTTTCCATGGCCATGGTACTCTTATTGAATATTCTAAATGCTTTGCTCGTAAGAGAATAACCAAGGAAAATTCCTTCATTAACTTTCGCACCAAACTTTCATAAGTTTTGCTTACCAAAATTAAGAATAAAACATTTTTAGCCAAACACATGCAAGTGATAAATATTTAGTTTTCTACCTTTGAAGAGTTCATAAGGGATTTTTATTTCGAATTGGTCTTATTAAAACTCGGTTGGAAACGTAGCAAGCCGTACTAACTGAATCAGCCCCAAAGTACATTGTGAGATTAGTCTCGTTCATCATAGTATGTGTTATTTCCTCTAAAGACCTATTCTTTCTCTCAATAATACCATTTTTTTATGGTGTCCTACGAGTAGAAAAATTGTGAGTGATACCATGATCATCACAAAATTCCTGAAAGGAAGCATTTTGAAATTCTCCCTCATGATCATTTCATGTAATAACGATTTTCAAAGACTTTTCATTGTGTTCATAAGTCTTCTTCCTTTTCTTCTTTATGTGGTGTTGGTGTCTTCATCAAAATTGTGCCAAGGTCAATAGCAAGATCTTCTTCACAACATATTCATTCATTGCCCAAAATAACAATTCAAAACCATATGCACTAATAGTCTTTCTGCATAGGTAAGGGGATTGATGTATTGCATTGTGGCTTGGGTGCATGATTTTTAAAAAAAAGTTCAACTCAAAGGGGCTACAAAGAATTGGATTCATGATTGATAAGGGTTGGCTTTCTGGGTGTAGCGTAAATCTCCTAAACTAGGTCTTAGTCAATTCTAAGATATTCTATGCTTAATGGCAATTGACACAAAAACCAGGCAAAGCTAATTGACAGCATCCATCAAAGTCACTCATTTGCACTCTCTCACCAGATTGAAGGTTCTCTTCCTTTGATTAAACTGTTCATTATTCAACCTATTTAGTCTATGTCAGATTTATGCATCCACATCCCGAAGTCAGTCAAACTGAGAACACTAATATCTTTCAATTCACAAGGTCTACACAATTTTCTCTTTTCTAACTTGAAGACACAATTGGATTTCTTGTTTGGCTTTCATTTTAACAAGACACACTTTATTGAATTAAACATATTACTTGACACATTACACATACAAAATTAAACACAACAACAACAACACAACGACACATATAGTCACATAACACTACTAAACATAAAGAACTTGCAACATAAAACACAAAATTAAACAAATGAACCAGTTTGTTGTTTTCAAATGCTTATCACAACATCTCTTCGTCTCCATCTTCTACTTCGGTATCATCAACCCCATCTGCACCAGAACCACATGGTCCACCAACTTCTCCTACACCCCCAGAAATGTAGGCCTAACCCTAGGCCATGGGAATCGGTTATTAAAGCCCTTTGGGCTCATCCAAAATTGGTTATCTAGATATTGGAGCTTGTCAGGTATCAGTGGCTAAAATACACCTAGAAGGGGGGTTGAATAGGTGTAGCGGTCAGAGTATCCGCTTTTCGAAAACAACAAATAATGCTGAAATAACCCCAGATTAATCGATTAACAGAATAGAAATAATCGATTAACGTAATCAATTTAATCGATTAAAATAGCTCAGATTACACAAACAGATTTGGTTTCTTGCACGACAATCAAC
>NW_017727860.1:59433-59781 GCF_001865875.1 Lupinus angustifolius
TAGAAACAGAATATTGCAATTAAAACAACTATACAAAGTAATCGATTAAAGCAATAAAGAGGGAGAGGGAAAGAAAAAGCCTGCAACACAATTTTTATCCTGGTTCGTTTACGTGTCCACTTGCAAACTACATCCAGGCCTCCCAGCTGATCTGGGAGATGTTTCTTCACTATAATTAAAATAATGTTTTACAAGCAATTCTTCCAATTACAACACTTAGATTATTACTTGAAACTAAAGAACCTTATCCCTTGGTTTGACTCCCTTCCTACCGCCCAAGAAAACCTTTCTTGCGGTGTAGCCGCAGCCAAGAACCTATTTTTTCTATCAAGAACTCTAAGCTAATGA
>NW_017727860.1:59881-63672 GCF_001865875.1 Lupinus angustifolius
CATATAGTGAGAAAGCTTTCCAAAGTGCTCCTCTTGACATGCGCACTTTCAATCTCCCCCTTTTTGATGATGACAAAACACTACACCAATTGTTTGATGAATTAGCTTGAAGATTGTATTGGCACTAATTGATATGGTGCATTAATATTTCGGAAGCAGTTATTACGATCAACCTGCACAATCAAACAACGACAAAACAACCTTTCTCCCCCTTTTGACATTATCAAAAAGATAACCCAGGTCAAAAGTAGGCAGAGATATGTAGTTAAACATAAAACGAAGTTAATGAATTAATTTGGGTTTAACTATTAACCTATTTTATTTTCGGTGGCTTGAACAAATGCCCTTGTTTAGACAATAAAATAACTAAGAGGTAAAGAGAACGTCATACAAGATTTACCATATCAATTAGCATAATAAGCAATGTAGTGCAATAACTAGCTTAATTTATGCACCAAAAAATCTCAAATGATCAAGAACCAGTCACATAACAAAAAAAGCTATTTTGACATAATTAAACACAACAAAAAAAATAAGAACATAGCATAAAGAGTAAAAATATTCAGCAACCATACAAACCATAAAATGTGAAACAGAGACAGAAAAAGACACAAATAAGTCTTCAAACAGTAACAACAACTGAGTCCATAAAGTGCAATAAAGAAGAAATAAACCTAAGGGTAAGATATCCTAGGTCTAAAGTCTTCTAAACTATGGTTGAGGTGGAGGAAGATCAATCTCATCATCAGGAATAGCAATATTCTGGTCACCCCTGATCAGCATAGACAACTTCTGAAATTCAGAACAAAACAGAGCATTCTGAGCTTCAGCAGTAGATCGAATAAAGGCATTCTGAGCTTCGACTGTTGATTGAATCAGATTTCTCACTAACTGATATTGGTTGTCTGAATAGGCAGTTTGACGCTCTTCATACTGTTCCATACCTGCAAAGTATGAGTCCTTCAACCCTTGAAAGTGAAGATCCATGCGGTTGTTGAGCCTTTGCTCCATAGCTTCCATCTGAGCCATACCGAAAACAGAATCCGGTGATGCTGTCCTAGAGGGATCACCCTGATTTGTAGCATTCTGATCACCCATGCCACCGTGATCATCATCACTAGACAGCTCCAAATCAATAGTAGTGTAGTCCTCCTGGTATTGCCAAGTGGTGCCATACTTGTATATACTCATTTTATGAATCAGACTCTCACCAACCAGATGATCCTTATCAATATACTCAACAATGATGGTGTCAGAAAGATCGATATGCAAATAATCCATAATGCGTGAAATTAAGATACTGTAGGGAAGCAGCTTTGACTGAGACAAAGACACATTGTTCATAATCTTCAATTTTTCCTCAGGCCAGTTAATCATTACATTATTCTTAACAGCGTAAATGAAACGCAAATCATTCACAGTAGGATGTGCATGATTTGTGTTCCTCTGCACCAGAATATAGGCAATGACATAATGCAGCAGCATGTTCTCAACAGATAATGACCCAGCCTTGGTCAGTTGACCCTGAATATACAAATGAGGTCCTCTAAGAAATGATTTATACACCTCAGTAGGATCAAAATTATCCTTTACCTATGAGCAATCTCCTATTCCATAACCTGAAGCTGATAATCCACCGACATTCATAAACAGTTCAGCACTAATCTCAAACAATTTACCAGAAATCATAGACCAGTATTTACCATCCTTATATCTAAAATTTGCATAAAATTCCCTGACTAGAGCAGGGTAAACTTGTCCCTTTAATTCCAGAAATTAAACGGCTCCCTGAGCCTCCATATGATGCGGAAAACTGAAATTTTGTTCCGCCATCCAGGTTAGATCGACATACCTTAAATAAGTGGGTTTGCGTCCTTGGAACTTTGCCAAACGGGTCTCTTGCAAAATGAGCGAGTAAAATGGGTCACCACAGTCCCGAGTGGAGGATGAGCCAGCTTCTGGTCTTCGTCCACGATTGGCAGGAGTTTTGAACCTTTTTGCGCGACCTTGCTCCATTTTAATGTAGAACCCGAATTGATGTTGGACTGAGTAGAAAAGGAGTGGGCAAACCTAACCTAGGGTTTGATTTGGGGAAAAATTGGGAATGTAGTGGAATATGGATGATAATTATCTCTAGGGAGTTTGAGAGGGTTAGGGTGAGGTTTATCTAGCTTAGTGCACTTGGGTCAGTTGAGTTACAATTTCAAATACTCAAAAGCAAGAGGAGACGGAGAAAAATGCCAAAAAACCGTGAAACCGAGGTGCTGTCTGCACTTAAACTGCTGGTTTTAATCGATTAACGAGTATGGTTAATCGATTAAAATCATGTAAAAATTGATTTTTCAGAAAATGTTGCCCAGGTAATCGATTAACACTAAGTGTTTACTCGATTAAACACGGTAAAAAAATGGTTTTAGCTAGAAGAACGGTTTCAACTCTTTAGGACTTATGCATGCATTTTAACGAATTAATCTAAACATTTGTAATCACGAAAAGAAGTTATCATGAGATATCATTTTGCATTTCAACAAATTTCATTTAAATCAAGGGACAAATAAACATATAGAGGCAAGACATAAGACAAACATCTAAACAGTTTTTATCAAGATATTGTTCATCTAGAATTCCAAGTTCTCTCCTTAGAATATAGAAAATATCCTGTGGAAGGGGCTTGGTGAAAATATCTGCTAACTGTCTAGAGGTTTCAACAAATTCAAGAACGCAGTCACCTTTTTGTACATGATCACGTAAGAAATGATGTCTAATTTCTATATGCTTGGTTCTAGAATGCAAAACGGGATTCTTGTATACGTTTATGGCACTTGTATTATCGCATTTAATGGGGATCTTTTCTAGTTTAAGACCAAAGTCCTTAAGTTGCTGCTTCATCTAGTGGATTTGCGCGCAACACACACCGGCGGCAATGTATTCCGCTTCGGCGGTGGACAAAGCAACACAGGCTTGCTTTTTACTGTGCCATGCAACTAATGAACTGCCCAACAAGTGACGAGTACCACTAGTGCTTTTCCGATCCCATTTACATCCGGTGAAATCGGAATCGGAATATCCCACCAAGGATAGTGAGGCATCCCGAGGATACCATAATCCCATGTTAGTTTTTCCTTTTAAATATCTCATGATTCTTTTAACAGTTACAAAATGTGATTCCTTAGGTAAAGACTGAAATCTTGCACAGATGCATACACTAAACATGATATCAGGTCGACTTGCAGTTAAGTAAAGTAATGACCCAATTATACCACGATATTTTGTTACCTCTATTGCTTTTCCTTTTTCGTCCTTATATAGGTAGCAAGCAGATGCCATAGGAGTGGAGGCTTCCTTACATTTATCCATATCAAATTTCTTAAGTAGCTCTTTGCAGTATTTCGCCTGATGAATGAATATCCCACCACTTTCTAGCTGCTTTCTTTGAAGTCCCAGAAAGAATGTGAGTTCTCCCATCATAGACATTTCAAACTCGCATCATCTCAGAAAACTCTCTACAAAGAATATCATTAATAGATCCAAATATTATATCATCAACGTAGATTTGCACGAGTAATACATGGTTTTCTAATTTACGAATAAAAAGCATTGTGTCAACCAAGCCTCTTTCGAACCCTTTTTCCAAAAGAAAGGTACTTAGTCTATCATACCAAGCTCTAGGAGCTTGCTTAAGACCATAGAGTGCCTTTTTAAGTTTATAAACATGGTTCAGATATTTAAAATTTTCAAAACCAGACGGTTGGTCAACATAGACTTCTTCTTGAATGTAACCATTCAAGAAG
>NW_017727860.1:63772-67269 GCF_001865875.1 Lupinus angustifolius
AATAGTTTGAAATTCATAATAGATGCAAAGGAAAGAAGCATCTTGATGGCCTTTAATCTGGCTACAGGGGCATAGGTTTCATCATAGTCGATACCTTCCTCCTGGTTGTAGCCTTTGGCCACCAAGCGTGCCTTATTTCGAATGATTAAGCATGATTCATCAAGTTTGTTTCTAAATACCCATCTGGTAACAATCACGGGATGATCTTTAGGTTTAGGGACCAAGTCCCAAACATTGTTACGTTCGAACTTGTTTAGCTCTTCTTGCATAGCTATACCCCAGTGCACATCCTCAATGGCCTCATCAATGGTCTTAGGCTCAATCTGAGATACAAAAGCTACAAAATTGCAAAAATTTCGTAAGGAACTACGGGTTACCACTCCCGTAGATATGTCACATATTACTTTGTCGGTTGGATGAGCTTTCTTGGTTTTCCACACAACATGCATATTTGAGTGCTCCTGAGATCTGGTCTGACATTCTTCATTGGTTGCTTTTTCATTATCCACATCTTTTGAGTATGCTTCTTCTAAAGCACCTGCAACATCATCAGACACGACCTTTCTCTTCTCTTTTGGAGAAGATTCGTCAAATTGTACATGGATAGACTCTTCTACTTGCATTAAATATTTATTAAAGACTCTAAAGGCTTTGCTATGCATCGAGTACCCCAAAAATATTCCTTCATCGGCTTTTGAATCAAATTTTCCTAAAGCCCGCTTTCCATTATTTAATATAAAACATTTGCATCCGAAAGCGTGAACATGGGATATGTTTGGTTTACGGCCTTTCAAAAGTTCATAAGGAGTTTTATTTATATTAGGCCTTAGAAGTACTCGATTTATAACATAGCATGCAGTATGCACTGCATCTGCCCATAAATATTTGGGGATATTACTTTCATTAAGCATGGTTCTAGCTAATTCTTCTAGAACACGGAACTCCATTTTTTTGTGGAGTGCGAGGAGCAGAGAATAGATATAAAATGCCATGCTTATCACAGAATTTATCGAACTGAAAGTTCTCAAATTCTCCCCCGTAATCACTACGTATATATACTATTTTCAGGTTAAGTTGGTTTTGGATTTGCTTGGCAAGATTTTTAAAAGATTTGAACGCATCGCTTTTTCAGATAAAAATAATGTCCATGTAAATCGGGAGAAATCATCAAAAATAACTAAGGCATAATAGCTACCTCCAAAACTCATGATTTGTGATGGCCCAAACAAGTCCATATGGAGTAACTCCAAAGGCCTTGAAGTGGAGATCACATTTTTCTTTTTAAAAGATTTTTTGATTTGTTTGCACTTTTGACAAGTGTCACAAATCTCTTTGGTTTTAAAATTTAGTTTTGGTAGACCGTCAACTAGTTCGTTTGATGATAATTTATCTAGATATCTTACATGGATATGTGCAATGCGTCTATGCCAAAGGATGTCATCTTCTTTAGAAATAAAGCATTTTGAAAATAATGTAGTGACATCATCCAAATTAACCATGTAAATATTATTTATACGATGACCAACAAATTTAACTTTATTAGATAAAATGTCACGAATAATACAACAATCAGAATCGAAAGATACACGGTTACCTTTGTCACAGAGTTGGCTTATGCTTAAGAGATTATGTTCTAATCCTTCAACATAAAGAACATTTTCAATAAGAGTCTGAGATGAGTTACCAACTGTTCTGTTGCCAAGAATCTTTCCCTTGTTGTTTTCTCCGTACATGACTTATCCTTTACCTTTAAGTGAAAGATCCAGGAAGTTTGATCTGCCACCTGTCATATGTCTCGAACACCCACTGTCTAGGTACCATTTCGGCCCTTGTGTTCGAAGACATACCTGCAAAAAGATCACTTGCTTTTCTCAGGTACCCAATTCATATTGGGTCCTTTTCTGTTAGTAATCAAGGAGTTATCTCCCTTCTTTATCCACATATAAACATGAATATGAAGTGTGACCATATGTATTGCAGTAAAAACATGTAGGTGTGTGCTTGTGATATTTATTTTTAGGACGAGCTACAGGTTTTCTATATGGTCTTTTGTTTCTAGTAGGGCGAGTATAACCTAGTCCTGTATGATCACCAACGTTTCTTGTTTGACTTAGCATAGTGTCTAATTGTTGTTGACTGTTTGTGAGGCGTGTGAGTTTTTCTTCAAGTTTAAAATTTTCTTTTTGTAAAGTCTCGCAAGACTCGCAGACAGGTTTTTGACATAAATTATTTTCAGAGTAGTTACATGTGCTACAAGAATAGATGAGGTCTAATGTTTCATTTTCTAATTTCAACTCATCTCATTCTTTTTGTAGTTTGCTTATTTTTTGTTCATTTATGATGATTACCCTTTTTCTATCAACGTTTATCCTAGCCAATTTCTTTAGTTCCTCATGTAACTCGACATAAGCCTCATATAAAACATCATAAGGAGGTGAGTCATCAGAAGTGGATGAGGTGTCAGAATATACCTCATGATTATCTTCGTGTGTGCTTGAATTCCCATTGTTGTCATATCTAGCCATCAAACATATCTTTCTTGACTCCTCCTCACTAGAGGTTCTTGATGTCGTTTCCTCCTCAGGTACATCCCATACGATGTAGGCTTTCTTAGACTTGAATTCCCTGGGAGTTCTCTTTTCTGAATCAACCTTTTTCAGATAGGTTGGACACTGAAATCGCATGTGTTCTGCTTTTCCGCACTCATGGCAAGTGAAGCAATCTTTGGTGTTCTTGCCTTTGTTTGTTGATTCCTTCGCTACTTTCTTTTGAAACTTTTTGAATCCTCCTTTTCTCTTTATGAATTTACTGAATTTTCGAACAAGGAGACCCATTGTTTCATCATCCAGATCGGAGTCAGATTCATCATCATATTTATCTTCTTTTTTTTTGGAGGTCGTAGCCTTCAATGTGATGCTCTTCTTCTTCTGGTCCGAATCCTCATGCATCGTTAAGCGACACAATTCCATTTCGTGTTGTTGAAGCTTTCCAAACAATGTAGCTAGAGGCATAGAGTCCAAGTTTTTGGATTCCACAATTGCCGTCACTTTCAGTTGCCATTTCCTGTCAAGACAACGTAAAACTTTATTAGTTAATTCTCCTATGGCAAAAGATTTATCTAGAGCAACTAAATGATTAACAATATGAGTAAATCGCTTTTGCATATCACTTATTGATTCACGATATGTTACAACACTTTTTACAACAAAAACGTAGAGTAATATAAAGCAATTACACTGCTGAAATTTAACAATTAAGACCTTACTCTAAAACTCTAACACAAGTCTCATATAACATGATAATGCATTAGTCAAAAACAGATTTTACAGAATACAAAATCTTCACAAAAACATCAATGAATGATTGAGCATGTGAGATGAAATGATGAGAAATTAAACATGAAATACCTCTCAATCCTAAAGCATAGAATTCTCTCTTTTCTAATCTCACAAATGCAATGTCATATAGATGCAACAATTAACACGAAATAAGCTCTA
>NW_017727860.1:67369-69746 GCF_001865875.1 Lupinus angustifolius
TTTATGTGATGCATGAACATATTTTAAATGACATATCTCAAAACTAAAATGATTTAAAGTTTTATGCATATGAGACATGTATTGAGTTTACCTAAGCCTTAGACTCAACCTAAACTAATCACTAGTCTAAGTCTAATACCAATCTTGAGACTTAAGCACGTTGATTTGTTGATGATCTTCAAGCTCTTATAAACACAAGTTGTCCCCATCGAAACCAAAACATATAGTGAGAAAGCTTTCCAAAGTGCTCCTCTTGACATAGCACTTTCAATTTCGATTAACAGAATAGAAATAATCGATTAACGTAATCAATTTAATCGATTAAAATAGCTCAGATTACACAAACAGATTCGGTTTCTTGCACGACAATCAACCGAGATTGAAACGAATATACAGAGCTAACACAAATATATCAGAGTTATTTGTTGTTTTCGAAAAGTGGATACTCTGATTGCTACACCTATTCAACTCCCTTCTAGGTGTATATTAGCCACTGATACCTAACAGAGCTGGTATGCTACATAGAAGCCTTGATGTTGGTGCATTCGCCTCTCTCTCAGAATGTCAATCTAGAGCTCCACATGCTCCATATGAACTGTGAGACGGTCATTCTTCTACTCCAGGGTTGAATATTGATGTTGATGTCGTCGTTGACGATGTTAAAGGAATGGTTGTTGGTGCTGCTATTCAGGAGGTGGTTGTGACTATCCCTGGACCTACTAATTATGAACTTCCTCTTTGCAATTTTGCTGGACATACTGCTTTGTTATGGGAAGTTTGACCTTTTCAGTCAAGTTGACTTGGACTCCCTACCGAGCATAGAGTGTTGTGATCAATGAGGGAAAGCCCATGGTCCCTTTCTTGCCCCCTTTTGATGCGGTTTTGTTGATTTTGTTTGCAATGATATATGCAACATCAATCTACAGACCCTGCAAGATGTTATAGATGAGGTAGTAGTCATACAGGGGTAGGTGTAAGTCTGAGATGACAACTAAGACGGGGGGTGGGGGGGGGGTGAATCAGCTGTTTAAAAACTATGACATATTTTTCTGCAAAATTTAAGAGTTAATAGTAGCGGAAAAGTTATGCAGAAAATATGAAGTAAATTTAAGGAGTTAAGGGAGAAGCGAGTACACAAAGATTTTATACTCGTTCACCTTCTTCTACACCGAAGGCTAAGTCCAGTACTCTTGCAGAACAAGAGATTTCTTCACTAGATATTAAGAGTAGAAATTTCAATTTCTTACCCTGAGATTTCCTTGTACCTTACTCACTCTCTAATACCTATATCACTCTTTGATAAACACCCTTTCCAAGTGACTCTATCCCCTTTCTTATCACAACCTTGTGAAAGAAAGTAATTCAACACTTTGAATGAAAAAAACTTTAACTACGATAAGGGTTGCCTTTAAAAGAATTAACCCATCCTTTATTATAGGATTGGTTTCATCAAAAGACACATGAACATATTCTTCCATGGCTAGATTTCTTTTATTGAAAATTCTGTAAGCTTTACTCGTAAGAGAGTAGCCTAAGAAGAGTCCTTCATCAACTTTTGCATCAAACTTGCCTAAGTTATTTTTACCATTATTTAGAACAAAACATTTACAACCAAATAAATGAAAATGAGAAATCTTTGGTTTTATACCTTTAAAGAGTTCATAGGGGGTTTTCTTGAGAATTGGTCTTATAAGAACTCTGTTTGAAACATAACATGTCGTACTAACTGCATCAACCCAAAAGTATTTTGGGAGATTAGTTTCATTGAAAATTGTATGAGCAAGTTCTTCTTAGGACCGATTCTTTCTTTCTACAAAATTGTTTTGTTATGGTGTTCTAGTGGCAGAAAAATTGTGACTGAT
This sequence comes from Lupinus angustifolius, assembly GCF_001865875.1. Classification (NCBI taxonomy): domain Eukaryota; kingdom Viridiplantae; phylum Streptophyta; class Magnoliopsida; order Fabales; family Fabaceae; genus Lupinus; species Lupinus angustifolius. The sequence goes on from NW_017727860.1 coordinate 69,232, forward strand.
ACCCAAATCATCACATAATTCTTCAAAATAAACATTTTGAAATTCTCCCTATGATCACTTCTTATAGCAGTGATTTTCAACGAGTTTTCATTTGAACTCTTCTAGCATATTTACTAAAGGCGTTGAATGCCTCATGCTTATGAACTAAGAATAGAGTCCAAGTATATCTTGAATAATCGTCTACTATGACAAGATCATAGTAGTTACCACCATAACTTTTGGTCCTTGAGGGGCCCAATAAGTCCATGTGTAATAATTGCAATGGTCTATCAGAAGAAACAATATGCTTAGGTTTGAAAGAGGTTTTTGTTTGTTTACCATTTGACAAGCACTACATAGTTTGTCTTTAACAAACTTTATTTTGGGTAAACTAACAAGTAAATCTTTCTTAATTAGTTTATTCAAATGATCCATATGTATATGAGATATTCCCCTACGCCAAAGCCACACATCATCATTATTATTATCAACTAAAAATTTTATTGGTAAAGAAGAATGTGTCAATCATATATATA
>NW_017727860.1:69846-93943 GCF_001865875.1 Lupinus angustifolius
TATATATATATTATTTATCCTCTTACCAATTAGTTTAGAGTTATTAGAATCTTACTTTCGATGATGCATTTACCAGGGTAGAATGCCACATGAAATCCTTTGTCGCATTGTTGACCTCAACAAGTTGTGCTTGATACCTTTGACATATAATACTCCTTGTATAGTTGTTGAAGGTGGCTTACCGATTCTACCAACTCCAAGTATTTTTCCTTTGTTGTTATCACCATATGTGACATAGCCTTTCTCCCTTTGAGTAAGGATAAAGAACTTATCTTTGTCGCCCGTCATGTGCTTTGAGTAGCCGCTGTCCAAATACCATATTGCAGGCAGTTCTCAAATTTTCCTGCAAAACAGGTTAAGTAATATTAGGTTCCCAATTTTCTTTGGGTCCTACATGGTTAGCACCTTTCTCAACCCATCTATAATGACCTAAGGGCATACCATGTTTTCTAATCATGCAAGTGTTTGGTGTATGCCCATGGTTATTACAATAAGTGCATATTGGATGATGCTTATGTATCCTAGATTTATTGTTATTACTATTAAATGAATGGATACTTTGTTTCTTAAAGTTTATCTTTGTTGAGACATTTTGTTTCTTATAAACATGGTTGTTAGAATAGCCAAGACCTCTTCGGTCTATAAAATGTCTTTGATCTTTAATAATTTTGTCTAAAATTTTGCTACTCTTGTTTATCTTATTAAGTTCAAGACTTAATGTTGAAACTTTCTTTTCAAGATTAATGCAATTTTGACATGAAGAAGATGATGGTTTATTTCTAAATACTTCTAACACATTTTTTTGTTTTAAAAACAGTTTGGTAACATTGATGTATTCATCATGTAAATCATTAAATGCAAGTTGCAATTCAGAAGAAGAAAATAGGTTAGTTTCATTTACCTCTTCATCATCATAGTGATGAGATGCCATTAGTGAGAGATGTGCTTGTTCTTGATTTTCTGGTTCAGAGGCAGAACATGTATCATTGTCTTCCCAAACTATGTAGGCTTTTCGTCAAGTTCTCATTTCATTCTTGGCTTTGAAGGCATTCTTTTTCACGTTGAGATAGTCCATCTTCATACGACCAGGCTTACAACATTCAAAACTTGTGAAGTTTTGGTTTGAAATGGAGACGTCATTGTTTTTGATAAATTTCTTCATTTGTCCAATTTTAGCGCCTTTGTTCCTTTTAAGGAACTTACTCAACTTCTTAACAAAAAGACTCATATCTTCCATCTCTTCCTTTTATGATTCATCTCCTCATGAATCATATTTATCTTCCATTGCTTTTAGAGAGATATTCTTCTTCTTCTTTTCTTGCTCTTCATATTGGTCAAGGAGGTTGACTTCCAATTCATGTTCCTGCAATTTATTAAAGAGAGCAGCCAATGACATTTTTGATAAACTTTTCTTTTCAGAAATGGCTGTTACTTTTGGTTGCCATGTCTGGTGAGTGATCTTAAAACTTGTAAGTTTAAGTCACTTTTGATAATGTATTTCCAAGTGAAATAAGATGATTTGTAAGGTGAGTAAATCTCTATTGTAAATCTAGTATTTTCTATTCAGGCTTCATACAAAACATTTCATATTCCTGGGAGAGAGTGTAGAGTCTAAACCTTTTGACTTCCTCAGTTCCTTCTTACGTAGTTTCTAGAGTATCCCACATTTGTTTAGCAGATTTGCAGTTTGATACTCTAAAGAATTCGTCAATGCCAAGTGCTAAAGTGAGGGTGTTTTTTTATTTAAGATCGTATTGGACTTTCTTTTTGTCTTCATCATTCCATGAAGATTTTCGCTTCACTTCCCTCACACTACTGACAAGTGTGAAGGGTTCATAGGGTCCTTCCTCAATTGCATTTCAAATGTCCAGATCTGGAGATTCTATATAGATTCTCATTCTGGTCTTCCAAAATTCATAGCATACTCCAACAAATCTTGGGTAGCGATTGACGTTGGAACATTCTCCAAGAACTGATCTTGCGACCATCTTAGAAACAAGATCAGTTTTGAGAATAATTTATTCAAAAAAGCTCTGGTGCCAATTTAAGGAGTTAAGGGAAAAGAGAGTATACAGAGATTTTATATTGGTTGACCTTCTTCTCCACCGAAAGCTACATCCAGTACTCTTGTAGCACAAGAGATTTATTCACTAGATATTAAGAGTAGAAATTACCATTTCTCATCCCGAGATTTCCTTGTGACTCTATCCTCATTCTTATCACACCCTTGTGAAAGAAACTAATTCAACACTATGAATGAAGAAAACTTTAACTATGACAAGGATTCCCTTTACAAGATTTGAAACTATAAACTCTTGCAATCCAATAAATCTTTGTATACTTTAGTACTAATGCTCAGAATGTTCGAATAAATTGAATCAACACTTAAGGCAACTTCAGAAAATATATTATGAAATTCATAGCCAGTTGCAAGAAGTGTAAAGCAAGTATATCAGAAAAGCATAGATTGTGTAAGTGAGTTATATCTTATGAATCATGAGTTTCAATGCGTTTATATAGACTTTCCAATCAGCCATAACACCTCTACGAAAAGGTAGGAGTTGATTGGAATGAAACCATTTTGTGTGGGTTGAAAGTTGTGTAGTTTGAATCTGAAATTGATGCAACAACTCTCACTAATTGATTACCTAATCGATGTAGTCGATTACCCAAACATGTTGTTTAATTGAGTAATTGATTTTCACATGCTGTAATTGATTACTCATAGGTTGTAATCGATTACCCAATTGTTCTATCCAACAGAGTAACTTTTTCTCACAACTTGTAATCAATTACTCACAGGTTGTAATCGATTACCCAATTGCTCTGTCTAACAGGGTAATTGTTTACCGTGTTGTGTAATCGGTTACTCAAAAGGTCTAATTGATTACCCTGATCATTTTTTTTTGGATAACTTGTTTATTAGTAATGTAACCTGTTACTTAGTTCGGCCAACTTGTTACTTAGTCATAGTAACCTGTTACTTAGATCTAGTAACGCGTTACACATTATTTGGTAAATTGTTTTCATTTCTACTTGTGTTTATCAATTTCATTTTTAAAATACTTTTGAGCATTACTACTAATTGTATATTTTAGAATCTAAGGATAGAAGTACCTAAAGACTTAGATTATAATTTCTTGAAGCTTTGTCTTCATTGTCTTCATCAATATTCTTTCTTTTCTTCTTTTATGTGATGTTGGTGTCTTCACGAAAATCGTGTCAAGGTCAGGAGCAAGATCTTCTTCACAATAGGGAGGAGACATAGCTGTTCAGGATGACATTGTAGAGCAAGAAGATCATCCAGATATGTGCTAATGTGGTCATGTGTTTCCTGTAGATCCGCAAAGGTTTCCCATCACTATTAGTACTGTATGACATCTCTAGATTGCATAGAAACTCAGTTGTGGCATCATTCTTGAACCCAAGAGTATAGGTGCGGGTCTCTGTGAAAATCAGGTGGTAGTCATCCAGATAGTCATCCCTCTTATCACAGGGGTCATTTAAGAGGGCATAGATGGTATCCCTATCATACCTTATGGTCTTGCCTCTGACCCGAGACTTGTGCTCAAACAGTTCTCCGCCTCCTCCGATGGGTAAGCATTACCATAGAACTCCATCACCACCTATGTTCAAACTTCTCATTTGGGGATGCTAACTTCCACCATTTCAATCTGTTCAAGGGTCTAGTGAACTCTGGGTATTCATTTTGCTACAGCTGGACCCATCTCTCAGGTACAAAAACCATATTGAGGAGGATAGTGAACCACTCCTCCATCTCCTTGGTTGTAAACTTGCACTAAGCGAGGGATAAAACAAGACAGGAAATATATAACATGCTAGCTTCAAAGCACAAAAGTTCACAAGGGACTCTCAACATTCTCCCATTCAATTCATTGCAATTTGGGAACATTTGGGACATAACCATTTCATTCATCCAGTTCCTTTATCTAGATTCATTTCAACCATCACAACCATTGCATTTTATTTAACCCTTTCTTAACAAGTGCATATGAGTGTATCAAGTTAATGAGATGAACTTTGCAATCCAAACTTAGAAACCCTACATTCCCATTTGGTAATACTCATGGTGTTTCAAAAACAAGAACAATGACTATATAGCACAATAACACCCTAATCAATCCTAAAAGTGCCTAAATCACAAAGAAGTTCTAAGCATGCACATGGAAGAATAGGGTGAAAAAAACCATAGAGAAGTGAGAAAAACAAAGGCCAAGGTGGAGTTACAGTTGTTGGCTCATAATGGGCGAATGAGTGTGGGCAAGAAATTGATGATGAAAATAGCTTTGGAGCTCTTGCGGGTGCAATTCGTCTTCTTCTCTCCCATTTTTGAAAGGGGGGAATGAAGGGTTGGAACCCTAATCCCCCTTTTAAAAACTAAAATTGTGCCCTCTTGCTTGAGCGAGGTGCTCTCGCTTAAGCAAGGATCTGAGAATTTTGACCCTGTCTATCTCGCTTGGGCGAGAATGAGACAAGTAGTTTGGGCACTTTTATCGTTTGAGCGAGGACCTCAGAATTTTGAGCCTGTATTTCTCGCTTGAGAGAGGTGCTCTCGCTTCGGTGAAAATGAGACAGGAAGTTTGGGTACTTTTATCGCTGGAGTGGGGGTGTCTCGCTTGAGGGAAAAAAAGCCCTTTCAAAACCCATAAAATTAACTCATGCATATATGTTTACATTGTTTTCAATCACTCCCACACACTTTATGTACATCAAGTCTTTTATGCAATGATTTATATACAACAAACAAATACTGGAAACAAAAATAAAATAAAAAGAAAATAGTAAAAGTTGGATTGCCTTCGAAGTAGTGTTTGTTTAACGTCATTAGCTTGACGCCTATTTCTTTTTGCATTTGAGAGGTGGATGACTGTGGTGAGCCGCTTGACGTCACCACCCAAGTATGGTTTAACCCTCTTTCAATTAACTATCCAAATTCTCTGAGATGCTGGATCCTGCAATTCGATCGTCCCATGTGACTTTACTTCCCTAACCAGAAAGGGTCCTGACCACTTTGATTTGAGTTTTCCCGGAAATAATTTCATCCGAGAATTGAAGAACAACATTGACTGGCCTATCTGGAAGTCCTTTTTTTGGATATTCCAGTCATGGTACATCTTAACCTTCTCCTTATGCAACTTTGAGGAATCATATGCAGCAAGCCTCATTTCCTCTAGTTTTTGCAGTTGTACCTTTCTTTTCTCTCAGGCTGCTTTTTGATTCATATTAATATACTTCAAGGCCCAATATGCTTTGTGTTCAAGCTCCACTAGGAGATGACATGCCTTTCCATATACCAGGTGATAAGGAGATAGCCCAATAGGTGCTTTAAATGTTGTCTTGTAGGAGCTTTAAATGATGTCCTGTATGCCCATAGTGCATCATCAAGTCGGAGAGATGGAATTATTTCTTGAATCAAATGACTTTGAAAATATTACAAGTTATATGTTATACTTTCGGTTAATTCCACACACCATTTCTATATCCTTAATCTAGTGTCCTAGAGTGATAAGATGATTTTCAAACCTTATGTAATGCACTAAACAATAGTTAAGTGCCACTCGTCGAAGTAGGTTGGCACACCCTACTTCAGGCTCCATTATCATCATTTAGCCTTGAACATAAGCTACTTAAAATTGATGCTTGATGTGGCAAGTGAACTAAGGTGTAGGTTATACTTTTTAGTTCACTTGTCAACACTTTAAGAAAATGCATTTTGGATCTTTAAATAAAGTTTTAGGTGATCAAGCTAAAACCGCATTAAGAACTTCATAAAGAATCAAAACTTAACCAAAAGTAATAACTTGAATGTATTGAAATCAAAACAAGATACAAATGAAGAAAAGAAATAATCTTACACCATAATCCAAGTCAATATGTAGGAGCATGAGCCATCTATCCAAGGATGAGAAGCTTTTGATTCCAAATGAGGATACAAAATCATATTTTAGCAGCTCATTTGCCAAATCCGTTCCCTTTGAATTTCTATGAACTAAAAGCCTGAGAACAACCTAAGAACAACCTAAGAATACTCTAAAAAGAGAGAGAACCAAAATGGGAAGAAGAAGAGGAATTTACAATGTTAAAGTGAATAGGTGGGTGTGCCTTTTATAGGCAAAGTCATGGGAGCTTAGCTGCCTTGTTTTGCCGCCCAACGCCTGAATAGGCTCACCCAAGCTGGTGACTCAACAGCTTTTCCCATCTTGAGCAGCTAGCTTGGACAGCCTATTGTGGGCTAAGTTACATGCATGGTGGCACCTCCAACTTGCTGGTTCAGAACATATGTCATACATGAGGTCATGTGCTTGGCCTTTAAGCAAAGAATAGGCAAGTTGCTTGTTGAGTTGGCCAAGATTTCTTCATGGCTAGGTTTCTGACTTGTTTAGCTGCCCAGCTCAAGCCTGGCCCACGCCCAGCTGCTTGGTTCCTTCATGATGAAGGAACCAACCTTTCATTATGGTGAAGGAACCAACCTTTCTTCATGCCGAAGCAAGCTTGGTTTTAGTTGTTACTTGGCACTTTTGGTAAGCTTTTGAGTATCTTCATGGTGAAGAAAGGTACCTTTCTTCAAGTCTATGTCATCTTTTTGGTGCCAAGCTTAAGCACACAACATGCCGTACTTAGCTTGTTTCTTTTGAGCATTTCCTTTTCGACTTTTGGCTTGTGATTTGGCATGAATTCTTGGCTTTATTTTGAATTAATCAATTTCCTACAAAATTCTAGGGAAACTTGGACAAGAGGTGATAAGAAATTATATTATCCAATAATACAAAATTTATCTAAAAAGTGTTGAATTTAAGTTGGTTTTCACATTTTTGCATAGGATAAGTGCCATAAAAAGTATATGAAAATTAGGTATTTTTGGCACTTATCAAACCCCAATGCCAATCAATGGCTACTATGACAGGAGTTGAGATGAATTGTTGTTTCAACATTTCAAAAGTTGATACACACTCAACATCAAAATGAAAAGAAGTATCTTTGTTAGGCAAATTTCGGAGTCGATTTTCAATTTTGGAAAAATCTTTAATGAAATGTCTATGAAAACCTGCTTGTCCAAGGAAACTTGTGATTCCCTTGACATTTGTTGGTGGTGGCAACATCTTGATGACTTTAACTTTAGCCTTATCCACTTCAATGCCCTAAGAAGAGATCTGATGTCCCAAGACCACCCCCTCGGTTACCATGAAGTGACATTTCTCCCAATTCAAAACCAGATTAGTTTCAACGTATTGTCTCAATACCATGACCAAGTTTTCTAAACAACAATCAAATGATGACCCAAAACCCGAGAAGTCATCCATGAAGACATCGATGCAACATTCCACTAAATCAGAGAAGATAGCTATCATACCTCTTTGGAAGGTAGCTGGTGCATGGCAAAATCCAAAATGGCATCTTCCTATATGGTAAGCTACCAAATGGACATGTGATAGTTGTCTTTTCCTAATCATCCGGATCTACAGTGATTTGATTGTATCTTGAGTATCCATCCAAAATGCAATACAATGTCTGACAAGCTAGCCTCTCAATCATGTGATCCATGAATGGATGAGGGAAATGATTGTTCCGGGTAGCTTGGTTCAGTTTCCTATAATCAATACAAATCCTCCAGCATGTGACTGTCTTGGTAGGCATGAACTCATTTTTCTCATCTCATACCATAGCCATTCCTCCCTTCTTCGGAACCACTTGAACCAGACTCACCCATGTACTATCAGATATAGGATAGATCATTCCCGCATCTTGAAGTTTCATCACCTCCTTCACTACTTCTTTCATTGTAGGATTGAGACACTTTTGAGGTTCAACAACCGGTTTGTAATCATGCTCCATATGAATTTTGTGGATGCAGTAGGAAGGACTAGTGCCCTTCAGATCTGACAACATCCAACCTATAGCCCCTTCATTTGCCTTCAACACATTAATCAGTTTTTGTTCTTCCTCATGTGATAAAGTGCTGCTAACTACAACCAGTATGTTACCTCCATCTTCCAAAGATGCATACTTCAAGTCTGAAGGCAACATTTTCACTTCCAACTTCTCAGTTTCAGTTTTTTGAGTTTTGGAAAGTTCCTCAGTTTGGACCTACTGAGATGAAACCTCTCGGAATGCATCTAAATCTGCTAAACATTTCTCAATGCACTTTTCATCTTTTGCATCTCTACCTTCAAATTCACCCATCAAAGCTTTCTCCAAAGGACTGCTTCTATGTAGACGTTTGTTATTCATCATTTATAGTTCATCGATGACATCTACTCTGAAAAAATGTTATTAGTCCTTCAGATGATGTATGCCTTCAAAAACATTGAAGTTCACTCCATCATCTTGTACTCTAACGTTCAGCTTGCCATAGTCAACATTAATAATCACCCTGACATACTTCATGAATGGTCTGCCCAAAATTACAGAAACTGATGCATCCTCTTCAACATCCAAAATTACAAAATGAACTGAGAATACCAACTTGTCCACCTTAAACAAGACATCTTTTGCAATTCCATAATGAAATTTCATTGATATGTCTTCAAGATCCAAAGTCATCCTTGTAGGTTTGATTTCCAAATCTCAAATTCACTATAACATGGACAAAGGAATTAGATTGATGCTACCACCCAAATCTAGTAGTGCCTTCCCTACTGATAATTCTCCAATAGTGACTAGTATTGTGAAGCTTCTCGGATCCTTAGTCTTTTCAGGTAAAGACTTCTGAATCATTGCACTACATCTAGCTTCTAGTGTCACTATGTCCTCATAAAACTTCCTCTTCCTTGTCAAACGATCCTTCATGAAATTGGCATATATAGGCATTTGTTCCATGACCTACATGAAAGGTATATTGATCTGAAGGTTCTTGAATATATCCACGAACCTTGTATATTGTCTAGCTTTCTCTTTCTTAGAAGGATTCTTCGGATAAGTAAGATTCTTCAACTGTGGCAACTCACTCTTCTTCTGCTCACTCTACTCACTTTTTTCTACCTCTTTTTCTTTGTTCACATCCTCACTATCTACATTCCCCTCATTTTGTGTCTCTCTAGACTCACTTTTTTGTCCCTCTTTTACTTTATCTTTCAGAACCTCCTCCTCTACCGCCAAATTATCACCAACATCCTTACCAATCACCTTCCCAATACTGGTAGTAATAGCTTTGCAATGTTCCTTGGGATTAGTTTGGGTGTTGGCTGAAAACAGTTGGCGATCTGAATGTTGCTCTGCTATTTGTTTTTCCAATTCACCCACCTGTGTTTCCAAATTCTTGATAGATGCTTCATCATTCTTCTTGTTTGTTATTAAAACTTGCATGAACTTTTCAAAAATGTCCTCTAGTTTGGTTTGTCCTTCATGCAATGGTCGGTGTTCCGCTATTGGGATGGTTGCTGAAATGGTGGTTGTCTGTTTTATGGACATGCCTCTGGTCTCCAACCATAATTCTGGTTCTGATTGCCCCTCCAACCATGCAAAAATTGATTATTGTACAAAGGGTTGTTGGAGAAATTGACTTGTCGAGGTTGGTTGTTGGCATACTATACTTCTTCCTCCTGGTTGGTACTTCGCTTTAAATAATGACCAGTTAAATGATCACCTCCAAAAAAATCACATCTCAACACTTGTTGTTGACTTAGAGAGGATTGCACAACATGCAGTTATTGCGACAACTTTGACGTTTTCTTTGTAGGTGCTTCAATTTGTTGAGTCTGAATTTTATTTTGTGCTAGAATAGCATCAATTGTGTTCAAATCAAGCACTACTCTCTTCTGTATTGACCTCGGATTATGTTGTGCTTGCCTATCTGTTGAACATAAGGTAGTTATGATCCTTGTAGCTTGTTCAGCATCCACATCCATCATTGTTTCACCTGCTATTGCATCTGAAAGCATTTTGGTCTCAAGCTTCAATCCATTGCAGAATAAGTTCAGCTGATCCACATCTTCAAAACCACGGTTGGGGCATTTTCTCAATAGCACCTGAAAATGCTCCCAAGCATCATAAAATGCTTCATCTACACCTTGTCTGAAAGTTGATATCTCAAACTTTGCATGCACATATCGAGCTGCTGGGAAGAACCATGTCAAAAACTTTGACTCCAAATCCTTCTAATTAGTCAAGCTTTGACTCCAAATCATTCTAATTAGTCAAGCTTTGGGTTGGGTGAGATTTTAAATATTTCCTAGCTTCACCAAGTAGAGAATAACATCATATAAGTAGATTTTCTTTCTTTGTCATTATAGCCCATAGTTGCCACGAATTCATAGAAATTGTCCAAATGTGCATATGGATCTTCATTTTCCTTTCCAGAGAATGGATGTGCATTGACTAGATTCAGAAAAGTTGGCTTGATTTCCATTGTCCTTTTAGTATGTGGAATGACAACGCTCGAATAGTGCCTTGGACATTGGTACATTACATAATCACCTAATGTCCTTCTTGGAGTATTAGGTCTGTCATTGTTTTCAGTAGCAGAATTTGCGTTTTCCATTTTTTCATATTGAGGCTCTAGAATTGTTATCTGTTGAGAACTAGATTGTGCCTCTTGAGTACCGTACTTCTTCTTTCCTTTTTCTTTCTTTCTATTTCTCTTGGTTGACCGTTCAATCTCATGCTTAAAATAAAATTGATCTTTAGTAGCCTTTCCTCTCAAAAGCATTAATGAGAAGACTACAACAAGGGTTAGCACAAATATTAATAAAAACTTAAAAAAAAAATTAATTACACTACTCAATGAAATCTATTCAGAAACTAATATAAATCACACATTGTTCCCCAGCAACAGCGCCAGAAAATTGTTGGTGTTTTTATGTAGAGCAAGTGAACCGTATCATTCTAGTAACAAAACTAGTATATACCTGGATATTCTCCTCAAAGAGAAATTCTGATCTATACTATTTTCTAAAAAGGTAACTTGAGTAGATATGTTCAAAGTTGGGCAATAATGGTGTTCATTGTTTGGGGTTATCGAAAACGATTGAATAAAAATGATTTTCTACTATAAAATAAAAATGGTTGGGATTGACTTACATCATTCGTGCTCTTTTTAAGCCTTAAATTCAATTCTCTAAAACATGTGATGTTATAGATCTTGATGCAACATTTTTTTCGAATCATCTATATCAATTCCTTAGTTACAAAATCCTTAGATATTTCATTAAATACCAATTCCTTCGGTATTTAATCAATAATCTAGCATTAAATCCAACATAAGAGAAATACATACATCATTGTCTATTCCTATATCAATGATGCATCAAGGAATATTATCCAGATTTGATTCCAAGTCTAACTTTCCACATAAACTTAGATCCAAGATCAAAAATCTAATAACTAAATAGAACTAAGCATTAAGCAAAGGATAAAATTTAAAACATCAAAGAACTAAATATATTTTCGAATTGAATCCAGGAATACAAGAATTAGAAGATTAAATTTCAATCCCAACATAGAGAGAATTAGCAACTCATCATATGCATTACAACAAGTGAAGGATGTAATTTACAAAAAAATCCACATCTAAAGTTGTTCCCACGATTTCTCTCTTTCTCCCTCGTGTTTCTCTCTCTGGAAAGCTTGAAGAAATTGCTCAGCAATTGATGTTAACCTCATTTTCTTTCATGTCATCGCCTATATCTAATTCAGCGTTTTGGTTCCTCACTAAATCTAGAGATTTTTGTTTGAGCGACAAGGCAACTGTGTTTAATAGATGTGCCTCACCTAGGCGAGAAGTGCCGCCTAGGCGAGAAACCCACATAGAGTTTGGTCATAAATATTGGAATTTTCGTGTGAGCGCTAGTATCTCCCCAGGCGAGAGGCAGAATTGCGCTTGGGCTAGCCTTTTGCTTGGGCGAGGGATCCATAGCTTCTAGTCAGCAAATCTCATCAAGAACATATATTTGAAAGCATTTCCCCTTGTCCTTTGGATGATGCGTCGCCTTGAAAATGTCACACTGAATTTCTTCATTATCTACAAGGACTTTCAGTTTGCCCTTTTCCATGTCTATCCTCATCTTTGCCGTTCTCATGAATGGCCTCCCCAAAATGAGAGATATTTCTACATCTTCAGCTGAACACCTCCAATTCTCCTCATCAATGATAATGGCATTAGGCTGACACTGGCTCCCAAGTCAACAAGTGTTTTTCCCACATTTATTTTTCCGATTGTGATCGGGATAGTCACGCTGCCTAGGTCATCATGTTTCTGAGGTATGTTGGATTGCAACATAGCACTACAACGTGCATTAAGGTGAATGACTTCTTCATCCTGATAGCTTCTCTTTTTGGATAGCAATTACTTCATAAATTAGGAGTAGACAGACATTTGCTCTAATGCTTCGAAAAATGGAATGTTTATTTGTAGAGTCTTGAATAATTCTATGAACTAATTGAATTTCTTTTCTTTTTCTTTGGCTTCTGAAGAAGCCGTGGGATAGGGTATTCTTTCTTTTACTATCAGGTATTGTTTTTCTTTTTGTACCCCGCTAGTTTCTAGTACATCATTATTTTTTTCTGTATTTTTTCTTTTTCTATTTTTTTCTCTTTTTGATTTTTTCTTATTTTCCTTTTTTTTTCTATTTTCCAACACCCATAACTTTCCCACTTGTAGTTGTGATACTTTCACAGTATGTTGAAATAATTGAATTTGACTGATTTTCAGTTATTTGCCTGATCTGATCTCCCATATTTTTGATAGCAGCTTCAGTGCCTTTTTGATGTGTGATGGTTGTTTCCATATACTGCTCCAATATCTCCTTCAGTTTGTTGTGAGGTGTTTGATGTTGGTTTATGAAACAAATCTCCTTCCGGACATGGCTATGTTGTTTGTCGCAATCTTTACACCAAAAATTTTCATTTTTTATGTTCATCAACTGTTTGGGAAATTTTGCCAATTTTTTATGCACTTAATCTAACTTCTGTTGAAACTCCTTCATGACGTTATCAACTTCATCGTGACTATCAACGTTCTGATTGTAAGCCATATTCGTAAAATAAACAAAATGGAAATCCTATCTACTTCTGACAAAGAAATTAGTAGGAAAAGAAATCTAAATCGTAAATAATATACAAGATTAGGATAAAGTTTATTTATTTATAATTTTATACAAATTCAAATTAATTTATACAAAAAGTAAAAAATATTTTTATACATGATTATTAATAATATATCATAGTAAATAATAATTTCTATTATTTTCCTCAACAACAATGCCAATTGGTTGCAAGATTTTTTCTTGCTTGGTAACGCAAAACATGTTTCTGATGGATTTATCTAGTTATTAGTTTATTCTTTGCTCGCCATCTCGGCTTTGTTGGAAAGGATTTCCAACACCGGCATAATGGTTTTAAGAATATTCCATTTGGTCAAAAACATAGCTTTATTGAATTATTAATAACTTCATACAATCTCGGTTGTGTGGAATAAATTCCAACACCGGTTTAATGGTATGAATTTAGCAAATTAATACAAGTGATAATAAGTGATATTTATTTATTAAGTGAGTTTATTTATTGACTTCATTTTTTGGGTTCCTTTTAACCATGCCATAAAGGTTGGTCTCATTTTATTAAGTTAACCATACCATTTCTTACGAAAGGTTGGTATCAAAGAATAGTAAAATAAACAAAAGAGTAAAGTTAGAAGTTAACCGTACCACTTCTTTCAAAGGGTTGGTATAAAAAATAAAGCAATAAATAAATGCTAGTTGGGGAAATATAAATGACATAAAGTAAATGTTAGTTGTGGAAAGTAAATGACTGAAAATAAAAGTTAGTAGTTAGATCACTCATTATGACTATATATTTTTCCTTTTCACAAAGATACAATTTATGAATTAAATTGCACTTTGATTCAAGGTTTCTTTCTTTGTCAATAAATAAAATTTATAAGTTAACACTTTACTATTTTACACTTGCATCTCTTTCAAGATTCAATTGTAGTGTAGTATAGGGTTATGTCGAACTATAAGGAATTTCTTACTAGAACATTATTATAAAAATGTTATATTACTAATAAATTTTGAACATATTTTTGGTTTGATTTTATTTTATGGAATTTGAGCAAGTGAACATAAACGTAAACAACTAGTATGCACAAATTCTTGAGGAGAAAATTAGTTTGGATGATCGAAATATTTCTTAACATGTTTCTTATGAAAAATGTTTATGAAAGTTATGTATTATACTATGGTTATTCCAAACATCAGTTCATAAAATTTCCCCGAGTCCCCCGGCTAGAAAAAGTGATTTTCAAACCATGCAAAATATACTAATCAATAGAAAACGACCACTCGAAGAAATAAGTTATCACACATTATTTCAGGCTCCGTAAACATTGATTAGCCTTGACTACAAGTTTCTTAGAATAGATGCTTTGATTTACAAAATGAACTAAGGTGTATTCATACTTTTTAGTTCATTTGTCAAGACTTTAAAAAGAAGCATTTTGTATCTTGAAATCAAGTTTTAGGTTCTCAAGCTAAAACCACATTAAGCACATTCTAAAGAATTGAAATTGCCGAAGTAATAATGTAAACATGATTCAACATAATGTAACAATAAATTACAAGAAATATTAGTGAGTCAAAATTCCACTAAAACTTAAGTGCATTAGCCATTTTAATCCAAGGATTTAAGACACTTTACCAAGCACAAATGAGATTGCAAAATTGATTTTTACATCTCATTTGAATACTCCTTCTCCTCTTGCATTAAGAGGAAATTACAAATAAAATTTCCTAAGCTACATTGGAGTAGAAGTTCTCCAAGAAATTATAAAGAAGAAGTAGAAGAGAGAAATTTGGATGGAGGTATGAATGTGCGAATGTATTTGGAAAAATGGAATGCTTTAAGAGTGTTGAAGTGCCTCCTATATATAAAAGTTTTTTTGCCACCATCAAGTTCCACTCTTCCACCACCAAGCAGCTGACCAAACCCTCCAGCATGGATTTGGTCACTTGGCCAAGCAGCTTAGTCACCTACTTGGGGCTGAGTCACCGAAGCTATGGTGAGCTACTTGCCCAACTATTGTGAGCTACCTCTGAAAAGCCTATGGAGGCTACATGGAGTGAGGTCATGCATGATGTATTGGTCTTGGTGTTTTTCAGCTATTTGTTTGGCCAGCTGCCCGATTTGAATTTCCATATTCCGCAGAGATGCATCATGTTTTTCTGGTTGGACATTGTCATTTGTATGAATTGATTCAGTGTGTCCTCCAGTTTAACATTTTTGTCATGTGTTGGGTGATGGTACTGATTATTCCTCGGGTAGAATTGTGAACACGGTTTTTAAGGATTGTCTTGTCTCCAAGGTTGATTCCCCTGAATTTGATGATTACCCCCTCGAGGATAATTATTTTGAAAGTTCTGTCTTGGAGGATTGCTTACAAAGTGGACTTCCTCATTTTGACAATGGTCTGTTTCATGATCATCAGCACAGTTGTCACACTTGTAAACGTGCGTCTTTGAAAATTCTCGTACTTGTCTAGGAAGACCATTAAGCTTCTAGTTTACTTCATCTAGCTATTGTTGAAGTAGTTTGTGTTAAGCCAGTATAGCATTCGTTGAGCCAGTATAGCATTCGTTGAGCTTGAATCGAGAATTCCACCTCTCCTTGGTGGTGGTCCTCTCTGGTGTTGAGGTTTCTAGTCATTTAAAGCTATGGATTAAATTCTATCAATGGTTGTATGGATCTTCACGCTCCAAGCCGACAAATGGATTGGCGTACATTAGTTGTACCAATCCGTACTTAATTTCAGGAGTCCTTTTGGTACTAGATGGCCTCCCGATCCTTATCATATTTCTGGGCGTGAAACTGACACATCCACCAACAGTTGGCTGGTTCTCTGCCCTTGATCCTTCATCAGTCTGTTGATTATTGGCCATTGATTCTGATTTTTCTGGCTTTCCTCTAGGCTTTCTTTTTCTTTCGTAAAGTTTTTTCAAGTTTTGGATCGAAAGAAAATTCTACCTGTTTATTCCTGCAATGCATGCACCAAAGGAAATGTCTCTATTTTTCCAAAAGAAGATTAGTGATTAAGAATAGACAATATTCATGTTTATACAAATTCAAATTAGTTTATACAAAATATTGAAGAAAAATATCTTTATACAAGATTATTAATAATATAGCATAGTAAATAATAATTTATATTATTTAGCAATTCCCTGGCAGTGGTGCCAATTTGTTGAATGATTTCTTGGGCGTGGGACACAGTTTCCGATCGATTTATTTAGGGACTAGTTTATTCTTTCCTCGCCATCTCGGCTTTGTTGGGAAGAATTTCCAACGCCGACATAATGGTTTTAAGAATATTTCATTAGATCAAAAACTTAGCTTTATTGAATTTTTAACAAATTCATACCATCTTGATTTTGTGGAACAAATTTCAACAACGGTTTATTGGCATGAATTTAGCAAATTAACGCTAGTGATAATAAGTGATATTTATTTCCATTTCCTTTTTTTAACGAAACTACTTCCTTATGGAAGGTTGGTAAAGAATAAAATGAACAAAAGAATAAAGTTAGAAGTTAATCGTACCACTTCTTTCAAAGGGTTGATACAAAGAATAAAGAATAAAGCAATAAATAAATGTTAGTTGCAGAAATGTAAATAACATAAAGTAAATGTTAGTTGCGGAAAGTAAATGACTAAAAATAAAAGTTTGTAGTTAGATCACTCATTATGACTGTATATTTTTCCTTTTCACAAAGATAAATGACTGCGTATTTTTCCTTTTCAATTGTAGTATAGTATAGGGTTATGACGAACCACAAGGAATTGCCTAATATAACATTATTATAAACATGTTATATTACTAATAAAGATTGAACATATTTTTTGGTTTGATTTGTTTATGAAATTATAGCATTCTAACAAGTAAACATAAACAACTAATATGCACAAATTCTTCAGGAGAAATTTTAGTTTGAATGATGGTAATATTTCTTAACATGTTTCTATGAAAAATGTTTATGAAAATTATGTGTTATACTTGGTTATTCAAAACATCAATTCATAAAATTTCCCCCAGTCCCCCGGCGAGAAAAAGTGATTTTCAAACCTTATTTCAGGCTCCATAAACAATGATTAGCCTTCAATACAAGTTGCTTAAAATGGATGCTATGATTTATCAAATGAACTAAGGTATATTCCTACTTTTTAGTTCATTTTTCAAGACTTTAAGAAGAAGCATTTTGGATCTTGAAATCATGTTTTGGGTGATCAAGCCAAAACCGCATTAAGCACTTTCTAAAGAATAAAAATTGCCAAATTAAAAACTTAAACATAATTCAACATAATGAAACAAGAAGTTACAAGAAATTTTAGTGAACCAAAATATTAGTGGGCAGTCTAGGCGCACGCTCAACTGCTTGCTTTAGCACGTTGGCTTGTGCTATGCTTGAGTCTTATCGTGTGTGTGCCTGACCGAGCCAAGTTGGTGTCAGGTCAACTGGGTGGTCCTGTTTGTCTAGACCAGGCTGCTAGTGAGCAGCTTTATGATTTTGGCCCATGCTTATGACCAAGCACTTAGCTTGCCATGTGTGTATTAAAAGTGGCTTATGTGGACACCTCCTTGCTTGACTATTTTTTCTTCTCTTTTATTTTTCATAGAAAACTTCATACAAAGATTTGGAAAAGAGGTGGACAAAAATATATAATCAAACTATGACAATCTGAAAAGTGTTGAATTAAGTTGGTTTTGCATGATTTGCACAAGATAAGTGCCATTAAAATTAGGTATTTTTGGCACTTATCAAAATCAAATGATAGAAATGTAAAAGTTAGTAGTTAGTTGTTTACTGTCAATTGTATCACTCCTTTATATAAAGTTACCATCCATTGATTGAATTTCACGTTTGTATGTTTTTCCTATCTAGAAAGTTACAATCCATTAATTGGATTAAACTATTGTTTTCGGAATTTAAACTTTACTATATTTACTTTTGGACGTCTTTCAAGATTCATTTGTAGTATAGTATAGGGTTATCCCGAACCTCAAAGAATTGTCTAATAGAATATAATCATATATATACATACATATATATACATACATATATATATATTATCAAGAATAATGATAAACAACTTTTAAGGATTTTTGTTAAATGAAACCGGAATAAATATGTACACATTCAAGTGGAAATTGTGACTAGTTTTGAAATATGAATGTAAGGTTTCTTGTAAAATAGTGGTAGTGTATATAAGTTATTTTTGTTTGCTTTTGAATCACGATACATCATTTCTTAACTTACCCTTCCTCTCGGATCAAGTAAGATGATTTTCAAATCTTGCTTGATACATGATCACCCGTCATGTATCCTCTAAAAGATATTGATAATCTTCAAAACAAGTAGCTTATAATGGATGCTTGGAAATGGAAAATATTCAAGTCTACCGTTGTAGCATAAGAAAACTTGTTATTTCATCCATCAAAACACTTTTGGATCTTTGAAAAACATATTTTAGGTGATCAATCTAATGGAATGAGAAACATATAACTTATACAACTAAATTGAAATCAAAGTAAACATCAAGAAATGTTACATAATAGCCTAAGCCATATTGGAGAATTAGTCAACCAAAGATTGGATGCTTTTGGTTCTAAATGATGATGCAAAATTAAGTTTTTGCACATCATTTGCCAACTCCATTTTACTCATGAATTTCCTAAGGAAAAATAAAACTTACCTAAGCTAAGAAACCAAAGAAGAAAGTGGTGTAGAATGTATACAATGGATAGAAAATTGAATTGTTTAAATGGTGGAGGAAAAGATTCTATTTATAGTATAAACCAGACTTGTTGAGCCTTTTTCTAAAGCGCTAGGCACCTACAATTTCGTCAAGTCAGGTTCTTAGCCTATTGTGGGCTAGGTTGAGTTATCGCCTAGCCTAGGTTGCATGCATGTTGCTACCTCTTCCTTGTGCTCAGCTCCTTTGCAACATCCATGACATCACACTTGTCCCCTTTGCTTGGCCTCCTAGTCACGCTGAGCCCCTTTTGGGCACCACCCAACAGTTTGGTTCCGTCATGGATGGGTTTTCCCTTTCTTCAAACTTAAGCAATCTTGGTCATGTAAAACACGCCCAATGCCTATATGGACACGCCTAGAGGGTTTGTTAATAGTCTTGGTATTTTGTGGATCTTCTTGCTTGTTTGCTTGAGTGTAGGCTTGATGTATATTCATATTGATGTTAGGCAATTTATTCCTGGAACTCACATGGCTAAAGACATAAGCTGATATTATACATTTTCTTTAAAATAGAAGTAATAAGTTGTGTTTTGGGTCATGAATTATCAAGATATCCAAGATAAGTGCCATCAAAATTAATGGAAAAATAGGTACATTTTGGCACTTATCAACTCCCCCAACTTAAAACATTGTTTTTCCTCAAACAAAGGTAAACAAATTTTCATGTTTTGGCTTTTTGGAAGAAAAAAAAATTGCACAAGATCACAACTAATAACTTTTAAGTTTCACGACTTATGATTTTCTTCTAAAATGCTTCAAACTAAAGACTTGAATTCAAATTTCAAAATTTTTGACTATCTCTTCGTTTATAAGAATGGTTTTTAACCAAAAGAGAATGTATGTTATTCAAATGGTTCAAAAATGGAACCAATTGGTAAGTGTTTCACTCAAAACTAACTTATGTGAAACTAAGACGACAACTAAGAGGGGGTGAATTAGTTGATGGGAGAAATGGTCATTTTTTCTACAATGTATCAGAATGTAAAAGCAACATAATATTCATGCAGAAATTAAAAATGTTAAACTCAAAATGTAAGCACAAGAAGTGGATAGAAGAAGAGTACACAAAGAATTTTATATTAGTTTACCTTCTTGTTCACTGAAGGCTACATCCAGTACTCTTGCCGCGCAAGATATTTTTCCAGTAGATACTTTGAGTTGAAATTACAATTTCTTCCCAGTGGAAAACAACCTATCCATGTAAACTCTTCCCCTTACCTACAGACCCTTGTGATGACAAGTTTACAATCTAATGAAGAATGGTAATAATGGCAAAATTGTCTCTACAAGATATGACAGTGCTATAATGTGCAATCCTTTGACTCTTAATATACTTAGTAAACAAAAGCTCTTGAATAGATTTAAGAAAACTTTAAGAAATTTTACTTTAAACAACTTCTGAAAACTTCTGAAAATTTAGAACAAAATTTGAAAGGAAGTGCCAAGAATTATTTAGAAAAGTTACGAAAATTTTCAACTATGTTTTGTTGTCATGCTGTTTTCAAAAGGGTGCTTCAAGACCTTTAAATAGACTTCCAATCAGCCATGGTACCCTTCCAAAGGTCGGGAACCGATTGGAGTGAAACCCATTGAGTTAGGAAGAAAACATTTCATTTCAGATTTGAAGAAATATGGTTTAACAACACATTGTAATATGTTACATCAATGATGTAATCAATTACCAAAAGCTTATGTTTTCAAAGTAATCAGTTATAGTGTGACAACTTTTGAAAATTGTTTTCTTAGTCAAGTAACCTTTTACGTAATCCCAGTAACCTATTACCAACTTTCATAGTACTTGTAACCTGTTACTCTGATCAAGTAAGTCATTACTTGACATATAAAATATTTTTCTAAGAGTTTTCAATTCTTTTACAAAAAATACTAAAACCATTCTTTGAGCACTGTTACTAACTATACTTGGAGTATAAGGATAGAAGTACCTAAGAATAATCCTTGAAGCTTGATCATCTTGTCTTCATGGTCTTCTTTCTTTTTCTTATTTTCATGATCTTGGTGTCTTTATCAAAACTGTGTCAAGGTCAAGAGCAAGATCTTCTTCAGAATCTCCCCCTTATTGATGATGACAAACCAATATCCTTTGAAAGTTGATTTTTCTGATCTACCATACTTCATAAGATATGTCTTTGAAGGTTTTGAGTATGCTCCCACAACCTTGTAGATCCCTCCTTTGTTTTTATGTATGTTGCTAAAATAGACATAATAGAAAAGTACACTACCCAACTTTTCTCCCCCTTTTGACTTCATCAAAAAGAAGGAAACTCAAAGTTTCCATCACAATAGATTCATATATACATATAAATGGGTAACAATATATAGGTATGAATTTATAATAAACCAAGGTCAGAATCTATTTTGATCATGCAAAACAATTCATAATGCTATATAAGACGAATAAAACTTTGTAAATACCATAACATTGAACATAAAATTCATCAAAATAACCACATGTTCAAACAACAAAACACATAAACCATGTTCAAATTGATACAACCATAAATTGAAATACAAATCCAATATGTTAAAAACACTAACATTAACACATTAACAACAACTAATCCTTGACCACTACACTACGAATCCGGTGTAGGATGCTCAGATTCCTAATCCATGTAATCCAAATGGTTGGAGAGTCTATGAAGCTCATGTTGGACTTGTCTGTTTGAAGCATCAAGAGCATCCATCATGGTAGAGATGTAGCCCCAAAGAAAAGAGAGTTTCTCCATGACAATTTGGTTGGAAAGAAATGAGCACGAGAATGAGGATTCAGTCCACGTAGGCGGATCAAAAGAAGGGTTTTCAGAAGGAGTGCCTTGAGTCTCTCCATGATGCTTGTATTGTAAGTACTAGATGGCAACTACGAGAGGGCTGAATTAGTTGTTGGGAAAAATGGTCGATTTTCCTACTTAGATATCAAAGTGTTTGTGCAGCAGAAAATAGTTGCAAAGATCAACCAAGTAAAAGACCAAAAGTAAACACACAAAGAGAGTAGAAGAATAAGAGTGCACAAAGAATATTTATACCGGTTCAGCTTCTTGTCCACCGAAGGTTACATCCAGTAATGTTGCACGCAAGAGATTTTTCCACTAGATAATTTGAGTTGCAATTACAAATTCTCTCACTGAGACCCTTGTTGCTTATACATGAATATGACACATGATTAGAATGCAACCTTCACTTTGGTTGAAATTTCTTTATTTATATTTGAAAATATGGTTTCCAAAAGCCATGGGTAATCGATTGTCACGATGGTGTAATCGATTGCCAAAATTTTCTCTCCAAAGTGGTAATCGATTAATACACAGTAATAATCGGTTACTCAGTGTCAATTGTGCTTTTTAATTGTTTTCTTAGTCAAGTAACCTGTTACGTAGTACTAGTAACCTGTTACCAACTATGACACAGTTCAAGTAACTTGTTACCTAGATCTAATAACCTGTTACTCAAGTCAAGTAACCCATTACTTAGCATTATTGACATTGTTTCAAGACTTACTCAATTCTTTTGATAATAGTTTTGATTCCTTTGAATTTCTTTGAGAATTGCTACTAATTATAAATTGAGCATACAGATAGAAGTACCTATAGAAGACTTAAAATCGAATATACTTGAAGCTTGAATCTTCTATGTCTTCATCCTTTTTCTTCATTTTGTGATCTCCCCATTATGATGATGACAAACCAACATCCTTTGAAATTTTGGATTTGATTTTTTCTGAGATTCAACATATGAAGTATGCTCTATGCTCCCCATATCTGGTATGGTCCCCCTTTATTTTATTGCATGTCCATGAAAATGTTTGATAGACACAACTCCAACTTTTCTCCCCATTTTGACTTCATCAAAAAGAAGAAAATCTAGGTGTCTAACACAATAGATAGCCAATGTCAGAAATTCTTTTCAAACAACAGTATGAACTTGTGATTAATATTATTTGCTCGATGATAATATACATGTCAAAACATTAGCATTTAAAAACAGTTAAATGTAGTTTCATACATGTCAACAAGTGAAGATAGAAAATAACAACCATGAACCAGTAGTTTGAAAATAACAACAACAACATATGACTAAGCAAAATCCTAGACCAATAGACCACTACTTCTAAGAATTAGGATCAACCTTGTAGGCATCCATGTCCATGTAATACAATCGATTTGATAAACGTTGAATCTCTTCTTGGACTTGCCTCAAAACAAAAACAACTCGTCCAAAATTATCTAATTGGAAGGATTGGAGTCAG
This sequence comes from Lupinus angustifolius, assembly GCF_001865875.1. Taxonomy (NCBI): domain Eukaryota; kingdom Viridiplantae; phylum Streptophyta; class Magnoliopsida; order Fabales; family Fabaceae; genus Lupinus; species Lupinus angustifolius. Next base: position 92,872 of record NW_017727860.1, read on the forward strand.
AGGAGGAAGATTCTACACGAAATGAGGGTCGAGTTGGAGGGTCAATAGAAGGATTTTCTAGGTTAAGGGCATGTCGATCACTATGGTGCTTATAAATCATGTCGGTGGTATCTCGAAAAAATCTCATCTTGTGGATCACATCCACATCAAAAATTTTATACCGACCATCCAATGAGATCTTAGACTCTCGACCAAAAGATATGCTAGAATACTCACGTATAGCAGTTATGAGAATAGCATAAGGCAATGGTCCAAAATCACCTCTAAAGGTCCACATTTGTCTCATTACCATTAACTGAGACCCTTGTTGCTTATACATGAATATGACACATGATTAGAATGCAACCTTCACTTTGGTTGAAATTTCTTTATTTATATTTGAAAATATGGTTTCCAAAAGCCATGGGTAATCGATTGTCACGATGGTGTAATCGATTGCCAAAATTTTCTCTCCAAAGTGGTAATCGATTAATACACAGTAATAATCGGTTACTCAGTGTCAATTGTGCTTTTTAATTGTTTTCTTAGTCAAGTAACCTGTTACGTAGTACTAGTAACCTGTTACCAACTATGACACAGTTCAAGTAACTTGTTACCTAGATCTAATAACCTGTTACTCAAGTCAAGTAACCCATTACTTAGCATTATTGACATTGTTTCAAGACTTACTCAATTCTTTTGATAATAGTTTTGATTCCTTTGAATTTCTTTGAGAATTGCTACTAATTATAAATTGAGCATACAGATAGAAGTACCTATAGAAGACTTAAAATCGAATATACTTGAAGCTTGAATCTTCTATGTCTTCATCCTTTTTCTTCATTTTGTGATCTCCCCATTATGATGATGACAAACCAACATCCTTTGAAATTTTGGATTTGATTTTTTCTGAGATTCAACATATGAAGTATGCTCTATGCTCCCCATATCTGGTATGGTCCCCCTTTATTTTATTGCATGTCCATGAAAATGTTTGATAGACACAACTCCAACTTTTCTCCCCATTTTGACTTCATCAAAAAGAAGAAAATCTAGGTGTCTAACACAATAGACATATATATATATATATATA
>NW_017727860.1:94043-102218 GCF_001865875.1 Lupinus angustifolius
TATATATATATATATATATATAGAAAAGGGTAACAAGATATATAGGTTGACTTATTGAATAGCCAATGTCAGAAATTCTTTTCAAACAACAGTATGAACTTGTGATTAATATTATTTGCTCGATGATAATATACATGTCAAAACATTAGCATTTAAAAACAGTTAAATGTAGTTTCATACATGTCAACAAGTGAAGATAGAAAATAACAACCATGAACCAGTAGTTTGAAAATAACAACAACAACATATGACTAAGCAAAATCCTAGACCAATAGACCACTACTTCTAAGAATTAGGATCAACCTTGTAGGCATCCATGTCCATGTAATACAATCGATTTGATAAACGTTGAATCTCTTCTTGGACTTGCCTCAAAACAAAAACAACTCGTCCAAAATTATCTAATTGGAAGGATTGGAGTCAGAGGAGGAAGATTCTACACGAAATGAGGGTCGAGTTGGAGGGTCAATAGAAGGATTTTCTAGGTTAAGGGCATGTCGATCACTATGGTGCTTATAAATCATGTCGGTGGTATCTCGAAAAAATCTCATCTTGTGGATCACATCCACATCAAAAATTTTATACCGACCATCCAATGAGATCTTAGACTCTCGACCAAAAGATATGCTAGAATACTCACGTATAGCAGTTATGAGAATAGCATAAGGCAATGGTCCAAAATCACCTCTAAAGGTCCACATTTGTCTCATTACCATTAATGTCCAATTAATTGGCACATTATGTTTAATTGCGTACATCAATTGTAGTTCAATATCATATATTTGTGAATGATTTGAATTTTTCAGAATCATGATGTAACTTAAAAAGTAATGAAGCAAACAGTCCTCCAGATTTAAATTTCCAACAAGTAAAATATTTCGGTTTCTAACAAAATCATTGGCAGACCTTTGCTTACAAAATTCAATTTCCATTTTTGAATATCGATGCATAGAGTAGTAGAAATTCATCTGATTATATAATTCTAAGTCACATTGCATGTCTGACTCGACTATCGTCCCTATGTATGGCATATTACCGTAAATAGAACTTAGAGTTCTGAAGTCTATGACAATTTCTTTACCTTTGACAAGAGATGGTTTTATTCATCTTGAAATTTAAATTGCACTAGAATACTGATACAAGTTTAGGATAATATGAATAATGCATTTCACGAAACTCAAAGAGTCCTTGTTTCCTAAATAGGGTAGGGAAAATGAAATCATTATTCTCAAAAGAACAAAACATACCATACTTAGGAGTAAAAATGGGTGTTTGCATGAAGTGCTCCTTGAGGTTTTGTGTTGTTCCCCGTTAGCCAGAAGATGCGCCAAATCTTATATGTTGACTTCATTAGAGGTTTGTCGCCTTCCTTGAGTCACATTGGTGTGTTGTTTCTTGGTTCTAGAGGATGAAGCCATGAAGTTCAGTTTTTGAAAACTTAGGTTTTGAATGTTTTGAGATTTGGGTTTTTTTATTTTGACCTCTAAACATGAAAATGATGGTTGGAATGTGTTTAGAATTGAAAATGTAATATGATTCGACTCAAAAATCACACAAAGATGTTGAGAAAATTGGTTTTTCGAAGTTTGGGGAGTTAACACGGTTGAGAGAGTGAAAATGGAGAAGACGAAGTTTGAAAAATCTGAGATTTTGTCTTAAGTAGAGCAGAGTGTAATCGGTTACCACGATTAGAGCAATTGAATGCTCAAACCTACTGTCCAGGCAATTAATCGATTATTTAAAGGTATTAATTAATTGCAGTAATTAGTTTCTGAATTTTTAGGTTATGTTTATGCCTTGTAATCGATTATCTTATTGCAAACCTATCGCCACTTCAAATGATGCAAGGGGAGTGGCGATAGGTTTGCAGTCATCCATTTCAAAGCATTTGAATAGATCTCTCTAATTTTTAGACTAACACGCAAAGATACCATCCTTGACTTGTTTGATTTGTAGTCCAAGAAAGTAATTCAACTTCCCCATCACAGACATCTCAAACTCCCCTTGCATCACTTTACCAAACTCACTACATAGAAAATCATTAGTAGAACTAAAAATGATATCATCAACATAGATTTGAACAAGTAAAGTATGATGATCTATTTTATAAATGAATAATGTTGTGTCGACCATTCCTTTAGTAAATCCTTTATCAAGTAAAAAGTTTTTTAGACAATCATACCACGCAAGAGGAGCTTGCTTTAAGCTATAGAGAGCTTTCTTAAGATTATAGACGTGAGAGGGATGCTTCTAGTCTTCAAACCCAGGAGGTTGTTCGACTTACACCTCTTCCTGTATATAATCATTTAGCAATGCACTCTTTACGTCCACTGATATAGCTAAAAATCTAAAAAGCATGCATATGCAAGTAGTAACCTAATAGCTCCAAGTCTAGCAATCAAAGTAAAGGTTTTATCAAAGTTAATACCTTCTTCCTTGTTGTATCCTTGTGCTACAAGACTTGCTTTATTTGTTATAATAATACAATTTTCATCTGATCTATTTCCGAAGAACCAACATGTTCCTATAATATGTCCATCCTTAGGTCTAGCATCAAGTTCCAAAACTTCGTTTCTCTTAATCTGGTTAAGTTCTTGTTGCATAGGAAGAATCTAGTGTTCATATTTGATTGCATTATCAATCTTGGATGGTTCCACTTGAGAAACAATCTTGTTGCATAGGAAGTTCCCTTATGCTCCATTTTACGCGAGTAGTAACTCCCTTACTTATATTACCAATCACGTTGTCAATAGGATGATATCGATGGGTTCTCCATTCTTTAGGTAGATCATAATGAATATGCTCTTCTTGTGATGGTAAAATATCATCTATTTTCAAATGCTTTGTGTTGGCTGTAACATCGCTAATGCTATTTTCCAAGGATGAACTAGGAAGGTCATCATTGTCAACCATGGATTTTTCTTCCAAGGTTGGATTAGATTCATCAAAACTTACATAAATGGATTCTTCCATGGCCATGGTTCTCTTATTAAAAATTCTAAAAAGCTTTGTTGTAAGAGAATAGCCAAGGAAAATTCCTTCATCAACTTTTGCATCAAACTTCCCTATGTTTTCCTTACCATTATTTAGCACATAACATTTGTAGCCAAACACATGCAAGTGAGAAATATTTGGTTTTCTACCTTTGAAGAGATCATAGGGGGTTTTCTTTAGAATAGGTCTTATTAAAACTCGGTTGGAAACATAGCATGTCGTACTGACTACATCAGCCCAAAAGTATTTTTGGAGATTAGTTTCATTCAACATTGTACGTTCTATTTCTTCCAAAGATCTATTCTTTTTCTCTAAAACACCATTTTGTTGTGGTGTTCTAGGAGTAGAGAAATTGTGAGTGATACCATTATCATCACAAAATTCCTCAAAATAAGCATTTTGAAATTCTCCGCCATGATCACTTCTTATGTAGCTATTTTCAAGGATTTTTCATTTTGAACTCTCTTAGCATATTTGCTAAAGGCATTAAACACCTCATTCTTGTGTACCTAAAGTAGAGTCCAACTGTATCTTGAAAATTTGTCACCTAATCTTTTGGTCTGATAGGGGCAAAAGAAGTCCATGTGTAGCAACTACAATGGTCTATCAGAAGAAACCGTATGCTTTGGTTTGAAGATGTTTTAGTTTGTTTACCCTTTTGACAAGCACTACATAGTTTGTCTTTATCAAACTTCATGTTGGGTAAACCAACAATTAAATCTTTCTTGATCAGTTTATTCAAATGATCCATATGTATATTAGCAATTCTCATATGCCATAACATTGCATCATGAACATTCATAGCTAAACATTTAATGGGAAGAGAAAAATAATTTAAGGCAATCATATAAATATTATTTATTCTGTTATGAATAAGTTTAAAGTTTTCAGATACCTTATTATCAATGATGCACTTGTCGGGATAGAAAGCCGCATAGAACCCTTTGTCACAAAGTTGACTTATACTTAGTAAGTTGTGCTTGGACTTAACTTACTAATGGCTTGCCGTCACCCACTACTAATGGCTCCCTCACCACTTCTAATGGATGACCCCAACACTTCTAACTTGTCTACCAAGATTATCGCCACTTCTAACCAAGGTTTCTCCAACCTTTTCCCTTCATCTTGGTGATACCACACACCAAAGAGAAATAGACAATATAATCGTCTACAACATGTAAAAATGAGGAATGCACCTAAATGTATTAAATATACACACACTTCCAGAATCTATAATTAGTAGGTATCCCATAGTACCCATATCATCCCTCAATCGCAAACCACCTATATTATCCCTCACTCCCAAAGTACCCATTTCATCCCATTTCACAAGGCTTATTATTAAAACCATTTCATCCCATGAGTCATAATCTACAGAGAACAAACAATATCACTTTTCACAAGGCTTATTATTCTACAAAGGGCACATTTTTGTACCTGATTTGGAAAACCTACATCTCTCATTGATCCATAAACATCATGCTACACCAGTAGCAGATCATTCAGTTTGGAAGACAACCTTAGCCCGACTCTTGGCCTATTGTGCTTAGCCCAACATTACTAAATAAATCAAGTTTTTTGTCTACCAATATGCGATCTATCAGGCCAACAAATATCTGCCAAAGAAATAGCAAGGGTTGTTATAACTACTTCCAATTCCAACACAAATATTGGAAGATCAATCAATGGACTTTGTGACACATCTACCAATGACTCATAGACATACAGTAATCTGGATTATTATGGACAGACTCACCAAATATGCCCATTTTATTCCACTTCCAACTAAATTTACAACTGAGAGCCTAGCTCACTGATTTCTCAATGAAATCAGTCGGCTTCACGGGGTTCCCAAGACTAGAGTCTCACATCATGATAAGATTCTATTAAGTGCCTTATGGAAGGAGATTTTTAAATTGTTACGTACAACATTATACTATAGTACAACATAGCATCCTCAAACCGATAGTCAAACTGAGGTAGTGAAGAGATGCTCACAAACTTACCTCTAATGTCTCACGGTTTCTCAACCCAAAAAGTAGTTCTCCTGCCTTCATTTGGTTGAATACTAGTACAATACCAGTCATGGCTCTTCCATTCAACTATCTTCTTTTGATGCATTGTACGACCGAGCTCCTCCTAGCCTAAAAAATATCTAACTGACACAACTACAAATAGAAAAATACAAGACACCCTACACGACAGAGCTTAGTTGTTAGCAAACTTGAAGCAACATTTAAAACATGCACAAAAGAGGACGAAATCATAACCTAACACAAAGAGAAATGATATTACCTTTAACCCAGGGGACTAGGTACTATGATGTGAACCCAAATGAGCCAAAATTGGATCATGGTGAATGCTCCACATTCAATTCAAGGGAGTCCTCACTTCATTCATTATGTGACTTTGCATGTGGGCCAAAATGGGGAAAATAATTCCCAACCCTTTTAAGTAGGGAACAACCATGTTCTAAGCATGGCTAGGACATATTTATTGTGTCCTAAGATGGTTCATGAATCATTTAATTTGTCTTTTGCTATTTAAATTGTAGAATAAATGAAGTCCTTGAGAAGCATTAAATGAAGTCAAGTCAACTTGGGCATTTCATGCAGGACTTAACTATGAGTCAAGCATACTTATTGTTTGTGTCGTCCATCATTCAAGCCAAGTCAAAGATGGTTAATCTATGCAATAATTCGTGCAAGGCCTTCAAATTCACATTGATTCATGGTTTAATTGTGTCGTCCATCATAAAGTCTAGCATGGACTCAAGTGTGCCGTCCATCATAAAGCCTAGCATGGAGTTTTGTTGTGTCGTCCACCATTAAGCCTTTCATGATTAATTCTTGAATGTTTTCGTGCAAAGGATTAAATTCATGAAGTTTATTTGTGCCGGCCATTAAATCACTTCTAGAGTGATTATTCTTTGAAGTTTTTGTGCAAGACCATTAATCAAGTCAAGCATGATTAATTCAAGAAGTTTTTTTTCGTGCAATGCATTCAAAACACACATTAACTCATGAAGACCAAAGCATTTAAGGGAAACTGAATTCTTCACTTGGTTAAAGCTTTGCATGGAACTCAAGACCTTCAATAACTCGTGTGGACCACAACCTTCAAAGGGGGCCGAATTCTTCACTTGGTTAAAGCATTGCATGGAACTCAAGACTTCCATTAAAGCCGCATCGACCACAATATCAAGGGTGGCCGAATTCTTCATAAATCAAGTAGGGAATCCTAGATTAAATGCTTGGTTCCTTGCAAATCAATTAAGGCTTTTAATTGTATTCAAATTTTTTCATTTATTTGTAATTTGAATCTTTTAGGAGTTCCCATAAGGAATTTACCTTGGATATTTCGGTTGGAACAATGTACACCAACCATGTTATTTTCCTATAAATGTAACTTTCGGTTGGAGAAATAAAATAAGTTTGATTTTGAGTAAAATTATAAGGAATTTTCCTTTTGTGTGAGAGTGTTTCTTCTCCAAACTTCTTGGCTGAACCAAGATTATAATTCTTATCAAGAACCACTTTCTTGTGGCGAATATCACCCCGCTTATCAACACTATTGTTGTGGCGCCATTCACCTTTCAATCTTCACCATCTTCTTTTATCCTAAACATTTCAATTCAGCATAAAGTTAACCATCAAAGATAACCCATCAAACCATGGGTTCCCTTGTACCAAACAAGATAGATTGTTGAAGAAAAGGATCTCCTGAAGAGGTTCTCATCAAGTGGTATCAGAGCTAAGGTTCTTGCTTGATGTGTCAAACATTTTCTTCTTGATTGGTCGTGAGTCAATAGCCTTTTTCTTACATTACAAAAGAAAAACCAAAAACACAAAGTGTCAAAAAATTGTATTGTTGGTCGTGAGGCTTCTTACTATTTCTTACATTCTAAAAACAAAACCAAAAACAAAAGTGTCAAAGTGTTCTCCTTTGTTAAAACCGTGAGTCCTTATTACTTTCCAAAAACAAAACCAAAAAGTGTCAAAAACATAGTGTCAAAGTCCCTAAACCGAAAACAAAAAGTGTAAATACAAAAGTGTCAAAAGTCCATACACAAAACCGTGTCACAAGTCTTGTTAAGTTGGGTGTTTTTCTTTCACAATTAAGTGATTCTACCTTGGTTCATTCAAGAAACCGTGGAGGAGAAGTGAGTGTGAGTGAAACACAAGTGAGTTAGAGAGTTACATCTTCTACTAAATACTTGAGTGAAACACAAGTGAGATTGAGTGATATATTTTCCACCAAATATTCAAATGAAATACAAAGAGAGTTGAGAGAAAATGTCTAGTGAAAGTAGGAGTCCAATATTGTCCCCAAAGACATCAAAACTTTATGCTATGATGACAAAACAATTTGAAACCTTAAGAAGGGAGATGGAGCAAATGAGAATGGAGAATGATAGGAGGTTTGGATATCGTGCAAACGATTATTCAAGTGATGAAGAAGGAGAAAGGAGGAGATCAAGGAGAGGAGCACGTAGGGATGAGAAGCTTGAGGGAGTTAAAATAAAGGTTCCCACCTTTATTGGCAAAAAAGATCCCGAAGCCTATATAATGTGGGAAATGAATATGGAAAATGTCTTCTATTGTAATTTTTACAATGAAGAGAAGAAAGTTATGACAGCTACTTTGGAATTTAAGGAATATGCTTTAAGTTGGTGGGATCAAGTACAAAAGGAGAGGAGTAGTTGTGGTGCCAAACCAATTGGTACTTGGAGGAAATTGAAAATGGTGATGAGATATAGATATGCTCCAAAAGCATATCAACCAACTAGTCACAAATTACCAAGTCAGCCCAAACCAATCCGAACAAAGTATGAGCCAAAAGATTTCTCAAGGGAGTTAAAAAGGGCCTTACAATACACATCCACAAAAAGAAAAGGCGAGCCCAAGATCATGAGTGAAACACTTGTGAATAAGGGAGATTAGAGTGAAACACTTGTGAATAAGGGAGATTTGAGTGAAACACTTGTGAGCATGGGATATTTGAGTGAAACACTTGTGAGCAAGGGAGATTCGAGTGAAACACTTAAGGGAGATTTGATTGAAACACTTGTGAGAAAGGGAGATTCGAGTGAAACACTTAAGGGAGATTTTAGTGAAACACTTGTGAGTAAGGGAGATTCGAGTAAAAAACTTAAGGGAGATTTGAGTGAAACACTTGTGA
>NW_017727860.1:102318-112049 GCF_001865875.1 Lupinus angustifolius
AAATTCAAAGTGAGGTTAAGAGTGCCTTGGTTACAAAACAACCCTTGTACCTACCTTCTTGCGGGAAATTTCTTTTTACTACTATCCATTCTAATGAAAATTGTTTGTCAAGTGTTGTTGATCAATTTTTGCTAGGTATTGTTGAATTATTTTCCAAAGAAACAATTTGTGTTCTTCCACCTATCCACTCACGTGTGGAACTAAGTGAAAATGTGGATAATGTGAACATATTGGAGACAAGCAACATTGAAGATTCAACTTTGATGGTGAAAAATGGGTACTCTCAAATTACACATTTTTTTATCATTAATCAACATATTTCTCAAAGGGGTGATCCAAGAAGAATATGTTGAGAGTTGGAGTGAAAGAATAAAGATGCTTGCTTTTGACCCGGGAGGATATGACCCCTTGAATTTGAGGTCAAATTCCCTTCAAGAAGGAGGGTATGATGTGAACCCAAATGAGCCAAAATTGGGTCATGGTGAATGCTCCACGGACAATTCAAGGGAGTCCTCACTTCATTCATTATGTGACTTTGCATGTGGGCCAAAGTGGGGAAAATAATTCCCAACCCTTTTAAGTAGGGCACGACCATGTTCTAAGCAAGGCTATGACATATTTATTGTGTCCTAAGATGGTTCATGAATCATTTAATTTGTCTTTTGCTATTTAAATTTCAGAATAAATTAAGTCCTTGAGAAGCATTAAATGAAGTCAAGTCAACTTGGGCATTTCATGCAAGACTTAACTATGAGTAAAGCATACTTATTGTTTTTACCGTCCATCATTCAAGCCAAGTCAAAGATGGTTAATCTATGGAATAATTCGTGCAAGGCCTTCAAATTCACATTGATTCATGGTTTAATTGTGCCGTCCATCATAAAGTCTAGCATGGACTCAAGTGTGCCGTCCATCATAAAGCCTAGCATGGAGTTTTGTTGTGTCGCCCACCATTAAGCCTTTCATGATTAATTCTTTAATATTTTCGTGCAAAGGATTAAAGTCATGCTGTGCCGACCATTAAATCACTTCAAGAGTGATTATTCTTTGAAGTTTTCGTGCAAGACCATTAATCAAGTCAAGCATGATTAATTCAAGAAGTTGTTTTTCGTGCAATGCCTTCAAAACACACATTAACTCATGAAGACCAAAGCATTTAAGGGAAACCGAATTCTTCACTTGGTTAAAGCTTTGCATGCAACTCAAGACCTCCAATAACTCGTGTGGACCACAACCTTCAAAGGGAGGTCGAATTCTTCACTTGGTTAAAGCATTGCATGGAACTCAAGACCTCCATAAAACTCGTGTGGACCACAACTTTAAGGGTGGCCGAATTCTTCATAAAACAAGTACGAAATCCTAGGCTAAATGCTTGGTTCCTTGCAAATCAAATAAGGCTTTTCATAGAATTCAAAGTTTTTCATTTATTTGTAATTTGAATCTTTTAGGAGTTCCCATAAGAAATTTACCTTGGATATTTCGGTTGGAACAATGTAAACCAATCATGTTATTTTCCTATAAGTGTAACTTTCGGTTGGAGAAATAAAATAAGTTTGATTTTGAGTAAAATTATAAGGAATTTTCCTTTTGTGTGAAAGTGTTTCTTCTCCAAACTTCTTGGCTGAACCAAGATTATAATTCTTATCAAGAACCACGTTCTTGTGGCGAATATCACCCGGCTTATCAACACCTTGTGTTGTGGCGCCATCCACCCTTCAATCTTCACCATCTTCTTTTATCCTACACATTTCAATTCGGCCTATGTGGGTTCCCTTGCACCAAACAAGATGGATTGTTGAAGAAAAGGATCTCCTGAAGAGGTTCTCATCATACTATTATGGTTACAAAACTACCGCCAACAGTCAATTTCCCAGCGACCGTTGAAGAAGCTATCTCGTTGGTTCTTCGACCCTTTCAAGGTTGTTCGACAAATAGGACATGTTGCTTATGAACATGCCTTACCGGAGCACTCACAGGTTCATCCCATCTTCCATGTCTCTGTGTTGCGATCTTTTCACGTCCAAACACAAGAGACACACATTGAGCTACCTCTGGATATAGTCGAGACCTTCCAATATAGTGATGAAGGATGGCATGAGACGGTAGTGAGGAATGAGTTCTTAATTCCAATCTCTAAAAGAAAAGAGGTCTAGAATCTTGAAGTATATAAGACATCATCAGTGGAGGAAGGATTGAGACCTCAAGCACGGAAGGGAAAGGAGAAGATCGAATAGGAAAGGGTTGAAGGAAATGGAAACCCTTTGAAAGAAATTTTAGAAATGACGAGAGGAAGAACAAAAGGGAATGAAGTGAATCTGGAGGAGAAAATGGAAAGTGGATCATATGGGAGTCATGAGGTTGCAAAAGGGAATGCTATAAATTTGGAGGAAAAAGTGGAAAGTGAATAAAATGGGAATAATGAGGTTCTTAACTCTCCACCTCTTCTCCCAAGTGCTTTACATTGTGATCTCCGCCTAGCACCATCCACACCCTCCAATTAGCAAGTTTCATCTAGACCGTCCGATGCTTTGCTCTCTCCTACTTTAAATCAGTCCATTCAGTTGTTTCTTTCAATTAAGGCCTTCAGAAGTGCACCAAACCGTGTAGCAGTTTCCAAATCATATCCACCATCCATTCCAATTTTGGAAATTGAATTGCCCCACATCTCACCATCAATTACTAGAGATATTAATTCAAAATCTACTGTCTTGGGAGGATGTGACTATTCACTGCCCACCCAGAGCACACCACTCAATACAGAACCAGATTAGGAGCCAAATCTAAACCTTGTGGACAAGGGTTTTTCTTTAAGACATGGGAAATGATAGTATTCCAAGTATAGACAGTCCAATGAGACCCAAAAGAAATTGACAAATGGCTAAATGACTTGCAGATTATGTTGAAGGAATTTAATTGTAATTTCAGTTATTAGTATCAACTAAAATATTGTGCCTAGTATGCAACACCAATTTAGGATGGAAACCCTAAAAACTACTTGAAAGGGTATATGTCATCTGCTGCTCCAAAAACAAGAACCTAATGAAGTATTATTCAGTGTTTCCTTTGTTTGATTAGCTAGTTAAAGTTTCTTACTGTTTAGCGACACACCTCCTAGAAAATTCCATATCAATCCTTTTTCATTTCCTTTCTAGTTTGTTTTAGTCATTTTATTTTAGCAAATATTTTATTCATAAAATAGAACCATTTTAATTATTTTTTAACCTTATTTTCATGTCCCGAACACTTTCTCAATCACATTAGCTACCTACCTATCTTAATTAGTTCACATATTAAAATGAGTTCACCAAATAACTATACATTTGAAATTCTTTGTTTTATTTAAAAATGAATAGTAAATTATTTTATGTCAATTATTTTAATAAGGATTTGATAGCAAGGTTACAACTCGTATTACATCTTTCTTTTCCTTCGAGCCAAGAAGCGGTTGCAGTCATTGGTATTTCCTCTGTTATTTATCAAAGCGGGAAGAGTGTAAGTGACCAAGGTCGACTCTTCGACTATTAGTGATCTCAAATCAATTTAATTAATTTCTTATCTAATCAAACCAAACCAATCAAGTTAAACATTTTTATAACCAGAACTACATAGTCTTGATTTCCCTATTAAACAATTTTATTTTAATTAAATCGAGGGTATTTTTAATCCATGCAATTAGCTAGGGTACCATTTTATTACAGGCGGGCGAGATGCTAATACCATATTCGACCCGTAATCGATTTTCGTACTCAAAATTCTCAACGAAAGATCATTTTATCCAAATCGGGCTTAATTTTAGTTTTCCATATTTTAACCACAAAAGACATCATGGTGACTTCGAAAGAGGTGGCGTAGCCGAAAATTGGGGCGCAATACCACTCATGGTCACGAGCTATGACGAGGGTCCTCAAATCCAAAAACAAGGTAGAATTCCTAGATGGAACCTTGTCAAAACCTCCTTCACATGACCAAATGTATATTGTATGGAACAGATGCAAGAACCATGTTGTATCGTGTCTTAATCAATCAATTGAATCATGAATTGGTCAAAGTGTCTTGTGCATGGAAAGTGAACAAGAAATCAGGGATGGTTTGCATGAAAGATATCATAAGGGAGACATCTTCAGAATTTCAAAACTCATTAGAAAATACACTCAATAAAACAAGGCAATTTATCCATTGGAGCATTTTTCACTCAGATGAAAGGTTTGTGGCAGCAATTGGACAATTATAGACCAATTACTCCTTGTTGTTGTGATATCAAATACAATTGTGCTTTGATTCCCAGTGTGATGAACTACAAACAACGTGATTATGTGATCTGTTTTCTCAAAGGATTAAATGACCAATTCACGTATGTTAGATCATAAATCATATACAAAGGGTTACATGAGTAAGAAGTCGACCTACTTAAGTTATAGATCTGTAGCGAGAGGAGCTAACCAATGAGTTGTGAATCATGGAATTTCATTAAGAAAATTCATGATTTAGTTTTTAACATTAGAGTTACTATAATATGTTGTATCCTTAGGACTAAGTTTCCATTGCATGCATGTGTGGTAACCTCCAAATTTTGAAATGCATGTTTAATCTCTTTTGTTTTTTGAGTTAGTGTTCTATATCTTTGGTGGATGAGTCCATGAACTCGACCTCAAAATCCTTATGGTTCCATCAAACTTCAACTTGTGATTTATATCGTAGTTTGGGTTTTAAGTCATAAATTTAATGAGGGTGGTCCATATGGGCTCAATTCATGAATTCCATGTTCTTTTTTTATTTAGGAATTTAAACCTTGTTACCAAAATGTTAGTGGTTAATAGGTTCAACCCATCTATCTTGTACTCCAATTAACTTCATCTTGCTTGATATCCAAGCACTCTATGTTCTATCATATCCTTGAACAAATATTCTGGATCACTAAGGGTGTGCTTTAGAAATTATAAGCCTAAAGCTTTTTTGCCTTTTAATTATATTCATGTTGATATGAGATTTGTCAAGTTTGGATAAGTAGGCAGTAAGTTATGCCCTATTTACTAACTTAGTATATATCTCCAAAGCTGTGATCAATCAGAAAGATCACTTTGAAACTATGCTTTTCATTAATGATCTTAGAGCTTATAGTTATATATAATTCTTTCTTATAAAAAAATCTTCCCAAACTAATAAAGCTCACTCAAATCCAATAAGCAATTTTAGAGGTATACTTGTTTTACCAAAACAGATTATGTTCTAGAAAAAGGTTAGGTTGTCTATAAAGTTATTTTCAAAATTGTATCTTACCAACCTTAATTCGAAAACCTGAAAATATAAAAGTTTTGCGTTGTTAAATTATCTTTCCAAATTGACCAAGATTGCCTATTTTCATTTGTCCATCTAAGCATTAGCCTCTCTACACTAAAGTAATGTTTTGCAGCCTTGTATATGAAAGTCATCGTGGGACATCACTTGATGGTCAACCCATAACTCCTAGCCTGAATGTCCAATTCTATTCAAAATAATTTCATATGAACAAAATTGGACAAAGCTTTTAGTGTGTGAAAGTATCATATAATTCCTATGTATGAGTTAATCCCAATAAACCACTCTTTGGAGCTGTCCAGCTTATGTGGACAACATATGTCTTTGAAATTGAAATGATTATAAATTGAGTTATAGTTACTATTTTCTAATGATTCCAAAAGGCTTGCATGAGAAATGCCTTTTATATTGTCTTCACTTTTGCTTAAGTTTCCCTTTCGGGTTTTCAACCTAATAAGCTTTCGCTCATACCCTAATTTTTGCTTAGGTCACCCTTCCGGGTTTTCAACCTAGCAAACTCTTCTTTTTAGGCATGAAATCTCTTAATTGCACCAATGTTCCTAGTCTGGCTAAAATGTTTCCATCTATTTTTTTCAAGATCAAAGACCCTCCAGAAAAGGCATTCTTGACAATATAAGGACCTTCATAGTTTGTGGCCCATTTCCCTCGAGTATCTTCCTAATTTGGTAAGATCGTTTTAAGAACTAAGTCCCTTGCCTCAAATTCTCTGGGAGAGAACTTCTTGTCAAAAGCTTTGGCCACACTACCTTGGTACAATTCACCATGGCAAATGGCCGCTAACCTTTTCTCTACGATCATATTCAATTGCTCATACATGTCTCTGACCAATTCCGACTCCTCTAACTCTACTTTCATCAAGACTCTTAACGAGGGAATTTCTACTTCAATCGGTGAAATGACTTCCATCCCATACACTAGTGAGAATGGGGTTACCCTTGTGAAGAAGATCTTTGCACGGTTTTGATGAAGATACCAACATCACCAAAAAGAAGAAAAGGAAGAATACTTATCAAGACAAAGAAGACAAAGCTTCAAGACAAATTAGCCTAAGTCTAAATAGGTACTTTTATCCTATACTCTTGAATATAAAATAGTAGTAATGCTCAAACTATTTTTAAGAAAAATTGAAACACTTCAAGTATAAACAAAACAATTTTCAAAAATAGTGTGTAACAGGTTAGTGAATCTAAATAACAAGTTATATGAGTGAGAAAACCAATTATCTAACAAAAACTGTGCAAGGTAATCGATTACTATATATGGGTAACAGGTTACCCAGTTTTGGCCAAGTTGGGTAGTCGATTACTCAAGGTTCCAATTGATTACTCTAATTAAATTTTAAATGCCCAGTTGGACAACGATTTTGGATAATCGATTACTGGGAGTTGTTGTCCCAATTTTCAGATTTCAAAGTGAATGGTTTTCATCCTAAACGGAATGGTTTCATTCCAATACATTCCTACCCTTTCTAAGAGGTGTTATGGATGGTTGGAAGGCCTATTTAAAGGCATTGAAACTCATGTACAACATACACATAACTCTCACACAACTCTTACCCAAACTTTCAAGTTAATGCTGAAAATTCTCTGAAACATTTCTCTGCACTTATTGCAACTTGTTCTTAATCTTTCAAAGTGAATTTTCTGAGTTTCTTTAAGTAAAGTTTTTCAAAAGTTTTACAAACTATAAGAGCATTATTACTTAGTATACAAAAGAGTTATTGGATTTCAAGTGATATTACATTTCATACTTGTATAGGGAATCCTGCCATTGTTGTATATTCTTCATTGTTATTGCAAATTTCTTTCTTTCACAATGGTGTGATAAGAAAGGGGATAGAGTCGCTTGGAAAAGGTATTTCCAAGAGTGATATAAGTATTAGTGAGTGTTTAAGGTACATAGAGGTCTTAGGGTGAGATATTTTAATTACAACTCATAATATTTAGTGAAGAAATCTCTTATGCTGTAAGAGTACTGAACGTAGCCTTCGGTAGAAAGAAAGTGAACCAGTATAAAATTTTGGTGTACTCTCTTCTCCCTTTTATCTCTTGATTTTATTTATCAATTTTCTGCATATGTTTTCCACTACACTTAACTCTTGAGTTTTTAGAAAAGTGGCCATAATTTTAAGTCAACTAATTCACCCCCCATGTGACTCTTCCCTTCATGATGTTGACTCTCGACTACCTCAAATTTATGCAAGAAATCATCCCCATCCCTAACACCCAACACATAAGGTATTGAAATGGGCTTCGAAACTAACATCTTCTATTCACCGTGCATGGTAACCACTAGAGCATCCTTGACAAACTTTACTACCTGATGCATAGTTTATGGCACGGTCCATGCCTCAGGGATCCAAGATCTACCAAGAAACATGGTGTATTTAGTATGCATGTCCATGACCATAAACAACACCTGAAAAACATTAGGCCCAATTTCCAATGGCAACATTATCTCACCGAGGATGCTTCTCTAATTGCCATCTAGGACATGTAAAATCATCTGCCTTGGAACAACCTCATCTCTACTGAACCCCATAGACATCAAGGTGGAATGAGGCATGACATTTAGGGATGACCCTCATCAATCAATATCTTGCCCATAATGTGACCCCAACACTAAGCTGTAACGAGTTAAGCACATGGCACTTTCTCTTATCGCCTCACTACTTCATTGAAGAAGGTTATCATATTAACATGTTTCACATGATCAACCATATTAATCATTTTGTTAGGCGTGACATTGGGGTTACCGTAAGCCCCCTTAAGCACCCTCAATAACACTTTCCTATGTACATCCGAGGACAAGACCAAACCCATTAAATATATCTTAGAAGGATTCTTTTTAAGTTGTTCTACCACATCATACTCACTTTGCCTCATGATCTTCAGGAATTATTCTTCCTCCTTCTCAATAAATCCATTAGGTGAACCATCCATATCCTCGACATTCTTTCCAAACTTTTGAGATTCGCCCTCTAGGGGACCATAACACCTTTCACTCCTCATAATACCCTCAGCCATGGCTGCATTTGATATGAGTCTTAGGGATCTCCACTGTCGTCTCCACTTTCACCTCATAATTGCATGGGATTGTATGTGTACTCTCATATGCAAAATGCTGTGCTTTTCTTACCCCGTGAGTCTCTCTTTCTGGATTGGAATCTTTGATGTACGGAACCATAAGCGTGACCTTTTTTACTACATCGACTTCTTTACAACCAACATTGACCTTGTAGGCCTAAATGCTCCCAAGACTTAGTAAGACCTGAATTATGGTCTTAAAATCCCAACAATCCTTGATGGAATGTCCAACTTTCCCATGATGGTAGTTATAGTGAGAGTCGAAATCATAGACCTTCTCACCCCTCATGTCGGTTCTTGGTGCCACAATATCATACCCGATCTTCTTCAGATTCTTGAAGAGGTGTTGCATAAATATTTTT
Source organism: Lupinus angustifolius (assembly GCF_001865875.1). Lineage (NCBI taxonomy): Eukaryota > Viridiplantae > Streptophyta > Magnoliopsida > Fabales > Fabaceae > Lupinus > Lupinus angustifolius. The sequence goes on from NW_017727860.1 coordinate 111,083, forward strand.
AAGTTGAATACCCTTTTCACAAGTGGATCCTTCATATTGACGACATTTACCCTTTGTTCATGGTTTGGGATCAGATTTTTACTGATATCATGCCTAACTTAATCTTTGAACCCGAGCTTCCCGCAATCTTATGAGTGTGAAATTGTACTACATTTGCATTGCTTTACCTTGCTTTATAGGACATAATTAGGACTTTAGGATAGTTTCTATCCTTTATTTATTTTTGTTTAGGTTGATTGTGTGTTCATGGTTATATTGTATAGAGTAAATACATTAATGCCAAAAAGAGTAAAGATTGGATGCAAGTAGGTGTTGAAACAATGGGAAGGTCAATTGAAGGACCAAAAGAATTTCAGAGCATGGAATCGGGCATAATAGAAGTTGCCATTGAACCTAGATAGAAGAGAAGCAACTTGGAGCGAAGGCACGACACACGACTAGGTCGTGCTTGGGCCCACAACCATATTAAATCAAAGAAATCGCATCCTCGAGACAAAGAGCAACACGGCCAGGTCGTGCCTCCAACTACGGTCGTGCCACACCACCCACGGTGGTGAACCACCACCCATGGTCGTGGATGGCCAAACCACTAGAAACCAATCCTTTGGAGACCACGATCCACGACCAGGCCGTGGATGATAGATTTTGTTCCTAATTTCAAATTTTTAGATTTGATTTGTTGGGCTTAGCCTAATCTCTTGTAGTTAGGATAAATGAGAGTTCTCCCTGAGTGATTGAATACAATTTTACATTGCACTTCTGTAATTTAGAATTTGGTAATCTCATCTCCATCATGAGTGAGTAATTCCCTTTTGTTTCTAGGATTGGGGCAATGCCTTTTTACATTCAATAAACACTTGTTATTACTTCTATTTCATTTAGTATTATGATTTGAATCATTAAACTGAGTTTTTATTCGTGTGACATGTCTAACTGATGAGCAATATATTACACATTATTCATAACC
>NW_017727860.1:112149-112800 GCF_001865875.1 Lupinus angustifolius
ATTTTGATTTATGTTCATACTATCCAACAGCAAAACCCCCTTGTGTGTGTGTGAGTATAAGGTGTTTGAAGCTTTGCCTGAAAGATAATCCTTGGGAAACGACCTAGGAGTCACTTCCTAGTACTGCAGTTTTAATTGTTATATTATTTGTATCGGGTACGGCCTCGATCAAATTTGGCGCCACTGCCGGGGATTATCGGTTCTTGTCAAAGGTTCTTAGTATTTTTTAGTGTGTGTCTTAGAATAAGCATTCTGTTTGGGTTTCAAAATCTTCCTGTAGCATTCACTGTTTGATGTTTGCTGTCTTGTTTAGTTATTTGCCTGTTGGTTGATTCGGGTGTATGTTGGTTAATATAGCTGTGGTTGGAATTTTTGCATGAAACTTTGTTTCCACGCTTGTTTCATCACATATTGAATACTGGATGCATCATAGTCAATCACCTTGTTGTTGGGTGTGAGATACAACCAAGTAGTGACTAGTTTTACTGTTGATTTTCTATTTTTGGCATAATTTTGGATTCTTTGATCAGAATTGGACATATTATATATGCATTCGGAGTAGAAAAGTGAGACGATTCTTTGATCCAAAAAGAGTCTGTTTACTATTTCTTTTTCATTTTACAAGTTTATTTTTCCAATTGTTTTGATTTT
>NW_017727860.1:112900-113335 GCF_001865875.1 Lupinus angustifolius
GCATGACTAGGGCAAATCCTGACTCTTTGCATCCAATAAATCCTGAAATTGATAGAACATTTCATAGTTTGGTTAGACAAGTTAGGAATTTGAATTTAGATAGTGAGTCTTTTCATCTTAGTGTTAATCTACCTGATACTGATACTGATTGTGCTGTTTCTGTGCATTCTGCTATTTACTCTGAATATATGGCTGAACCACCTCCATTCCCACGTGAGAGGACATTAAGGGAGCTGGCTGCACCTGATTTCACATACGAAAACTTGTGTATCCAATATCCTAATGAGGATGTGCCATATATGCTCAAAACTGGACTAATCCATTTGTTGCCAAAGTTTCATGGACTTGCAGGTGAATGTCCTCATAAGCATCTTAAGGAGTTTCACATTGTATGTTCCACCATGAAGCCTCGTGATGTCCAAGAAGATCACATAT
>NW_017727860.1:113435-114486 GCF_001865875.1 Lupinus angustifolius
AGATTGGTTGTATTACTTGGCCCCTGGTTCTATTACTAGTTGGGATGACCTGAAGAGAATCTTCCTTGAAAAATTCTTTCCTGCCTCCAGGACCACTGCAATCAGAAAAGATATTTCTGGCATCAGGCAACTACATGCAGAAGGTTTATATGAATATTGGGATAGATTCAAGAGACTTTATGCAAGCTGCCCCCATCATCAGATCTCTGAACAACTCCTCCTGCAATATTTTTATGAGGGTCTAAACAACATGGAGAGGAATATCATTATGCTGCTAGTGGTGGTGCACTTGGATATATGACCACTTTTGAGGCTAGAGGTTTGATTGAGAAGATGTCTTCCAAACCTCAACAGTTCAGTGTAAGAAGCAGTGATGCTATAGTGGTCAGAGGTGTCCATGATGTTGGGACAGATTCGATGAGGCAAGATAAACTTGAGAAAAAAATTGACCCGTTTCTACCTTGGTCAATCAACTTGTCATGAATCAGCAGAAACCTCCACTTGCAGCACGATTTTGTGGCATTTGCATCGCAACTGACCATTATGTTGATGTTTGTCCTTCTCTCTTGGAGTCCAAAACTGGTGACCATCCTGAGGCCTATGCTGCAAATATTTACAACCACAGACCTCAACAACAACAACAGAATTATGATCCTTCATCAAGTAGATACAACCCTGGTTGGAGGAATCATCTGAATCTTATATGGTCAGATCCTTCACAGCCTCATCCAGGGCCACCATTTCAGAATAATAATGTTGCACAAAATAGACCATATGTGCCTCCCCCAATCCAACAGTAGAGACAACAACAAGTGAATCATTAGAAGAGTTGGTGAGACAAATGACATTGCAGAATATGAAATTCCAGCAAGAGACTAGAGCTTCCATTCAGAGACAAGAGTCCTCCATTCAGAATTTGACCACCCAGATATGACAGATGGCTACTTCATTAAACACATTGCACTTTCAGAATTCTGATAAGTTGCCTTCCAATACTGTGGTCAACCCGAAGAATGTGAGTGCCATCACTCTAAGGTCAGGCAAACAAATT
>NW_017727860.1:114586-115097 GCF_001865875.1 Lupinus angustifolius
TGATAGAGGATGTCTTGGTTCGGGTTGGTGAACTTATTTTTCCTGCTGATTTTTATATTCTCGATATGGAAGAGAGATCCTCCCGTGACACAGTTCCTATCATTTTGGGGAGGCCATTTATGAGAACAGCCCGAACCAAGATAGATGTCCATGCTGGAACATTATCAATGGAGTTTGGTGATATTGTGGTCCGGTTTAATATTTTTGATGCTATGAAGCATCCATCTGAGGACCATTCTGTGTTTCATATTGATTTACTTGATGAGTTAACTAATGAGCATATCTGTGATTTCCTCAATGATTTTGATTCTATGTCATTGATAGACTCATACACTTGTTATACATGCACTGATTCTGAAATGTGTAATTCTTGTATTGATGAGTTTCTGCATATTTCTGTTGATCCAAAATTTGTAGAATTAGATTGCACTAACCCAATTATTGCAGACATTATACAGCAATCTGATTTACTTGTCCAGGTACAAGCTGCAGAATCTATGTCTGCTACTTT
>NW_017727860.1:115197-115627 GCF_001865875.1 Lupinus angustifolius
AGGTAAATCTCATTATTGTTTTCTTGATGGTTTTTCTGGGTACTTCCAGATCCATATTGCTCTTGAGGATCAGGAGAAGACCACATTCACCTGCCCCTTTGGCACTTTTGCCTATAGGAGGATGCCTTTTGGCCTATGCAACGCCCCTGGTACATTCCAGCGTGTATGGTGAGCATTTTAGTGATTTTTGAGAGAATTGCATAGAGGTGTTCATGGATGATTTTACAGTTTATGGATCTTCATTTGATGCATGTTTGGATAGTCTGGATAGAGTTCTTCATAAATGCATTGAAACTAACCTTGTTCTAAATTACGAAAAATGTCACTTCATGGTAGAGCAAGGCATAGTTTTGGGGCATGTGATCTCAAATAGAGGAATCGGGGTAGACCCTGCCAAGATAGATGTTATTTCACAATTGCCTTACCCCTC
>NW_017727860.1:115727-116291 GCF_001865875.1 Lupinus angustifolius
GAGCTGATGTGTGATGCTTCTAATTATGCGTTGGGGGTTATCCTTGCTCAGAAAGTGGAGAAACTGCCTAGGGTAATTTATTATGCTTCTAGGACTTTAGATGTTGCACAAGCAAATTACACCACAACTGATAAAGAGCTTTTAGCTATTGTATTTGCTCTGGATAAGTTTAGGTCTTATTTGCTTGGTTCTAGAATTATTGCTTTCACTGACCATGCAGCTTTGAAGTTCCTATGGAACAAAGTTGATTCCAAAGCAAGGTTGATTAGATGGATGCTCTTGCTCCAAGAGTTTGATTTGGAGATTCGTGACAAGAGTGGAGCACAAAATTTGGTGGCTGACCACTTGATCAGGATTGAAGGAGTTGTTGACATGATGCCTATAAGAGATGATTTTCCTAATGAACAACTTTTGAATATTTCTGTTTCTTTCCCCACCCCTTGGTTTGCCAATATTGTAAATTATTTGGTTGCATCTGTTTTTCCTCCACTTGCATCTAGAGCTCAAAATGATAAACTTAAGAGTGATGCTAAATATTATGTTTGGGATGATCCCTATTTGTGG
>NW_017727860.1:116391-116680 GCF_001865875.1 Lupinus angustifolius
TGTCAGAGAGCAGGTGGTACCCTTTCTTGGAGACAAGAGATGCCTCAATAACCTATGTTGTTTTGTGAGGTGTTTGATGTCTGGGGTATTGATTTCATGGGTCCATTTCCTTTTTCTTTTGGCTTTTACTATATTCTACTTTCTGTTCATTATGTTTCTAAATGGGTGGAAGCTAAAGCCACCAAGAGATGCCTCAATAACCTATGTTGTTATGGATTTTGTTAGGTCTCATATTTTTTGCAGGTTTGGCATACCCAGAGCCATTGTTAGTGACCAAGGCACCCACTTT
>NW_017727860.1:117420-118919 GCF_001865875.1 Lupinus angustifolius
CCTCATCCTCATCCTCATCCTCATCCTCATCCTCATCCTCATCCTCATCCTCAGCCTCATCCTCATCCTCATGCTCATCCTCATCCTCATCCTCATCCTCATCCTCATCCTAATCCTCATCCTCATCCTCATCCTCATCCTCATCCTCGTCCTTTTCCTCATCCTCATCCTCGTCCTCGTCCTCATCCTCGTCCTCATCGTCCTCCTCGTCCTCGTCTTCATCCTCATGCTCATACTCGTCTTCATCCTCATGCTCATACTCATACTCATCCTCATCCAAATCGTCATCCTTATCCTCATCCTCATCCTCATCCTCATCCTTATCTTCATCCTAATCCTCATCCTTATCTTCATCCTAATCCTCATCCTAATACTAATCCTAATCCAAATTTAATCCTAATCCTAATCCTCGTCCTCATACTCATCCTCATCCTCATGCTCTTTCTAATCTTAATCCTAATGTAAATCCAAAACCTAATCCTAATCCTAATCTTAATCCTAAACCTAAACATAATCCTTATTTTCATCCTCATCCTAATCTTAATCCTTATCCTCATCCTCATCCTTATCCTAACCCTTATCGTTATCTTGTTTCGCATGGATCGACATTTTCAGGGGTTGAAGGACTCATACTTTGCAGGTAGGGAACAGTATGAAGAGCGTCATACTGCCTATTTAGACAACCAATATCAGTCGGTGAGAAATCTGATTCAATCAACAGCCGAAGCTCAGAATGGCTTTATTCGATCTATTGCTGAAACTTAGAATGCATTGTTTTTTTCTGAATTTCAGAAGTTGTCTATGCTGATCAGGGGTGACCAGAACATTGTTATTCCTAGTGATGAGATTGATCCTCCTCCACCTCAACCATAGTTTAGAAGAGTTTAAACCCAGGACATCTTACCCTTAGGTTTATTTCTTCGTTATTGCACTTTATGGACTCAGTTGGGGTCACTGTTTCAAGACTTATTTGTGCCTATTTATTTGTCTCTGCTTGACATATTATGGTTTGTAATGGTTGCGGAATACTTTTACTCTTTGTGCTATGTTATTAGTTTTGTGCTTAATTATGTGAAAATAGCTTATTTGGTTATGTGAATGGTTCTTGATCATATGAGATGTTTATGGTGCATAAATTAAGCTAGTTATTCCACTACATTGCTTATCATGCTAATTGTCTAAACAAGCGCATTTGTTTAAGCCACCGAAAATGAAACAGGTTAATAGTTAAATCCCAAAATTAATTCATTAACTTTGTTTTATGTTTAACTACATATCTCTGCCTACTTTTGACCTGGGTTATCTTTTTGATAATATCAAAAGGGGGAGAAAGGTTGTTTTGTTGTTGTTTGATTGTGCAGGTTGATCGTAATAACTGCTTCCGAAATATTAGCGCATCATATCAATCATTGCCAATACAATCTTCAAGCTAATTCATCAAACAATTGGTGTAGTGTTTTGTCATCATCAAAAATGGGGAGATTGAAAGTGCGCATGTC
>NW_017727860.1:119019-119226 GCF_001865875.1 Lupinus angustifolius
GATATTTTTGTAAGCTCTGTATATTCGTTTCAATCTCGGTTGATTGTCGTGCAAGAAACCGAATCTGTCTATGTAAACTGAGCTGTTTTAATCAATTAAAGTGATTACGCTAATTGATTATTTGTGTTCTGTTAATCGATTAATCTGGGGTTATTTCAGCATTAACTGTTGTTTTCGAAAAACGGATACTCTGACCGCTACACCTAT
>NW_017727860.1:119326-119818 GCF_001865875.1 Lupinus angustifolius
TCGAAAATTCAATAAATTCATAAAGAGAAAAGGAGGATTCAAAAAGTTTCAAAAGAAAGAAGCGAAGGAATCAACAAACAAAGGCAAGAACACCAAAGATCGCTTCACTTGCCACGAGTGCGGAAATGTAGGACACATGCGATTTCAGTGTCCAACTTATCTGAAAAAGGTTGATTCATAAAAGAGCACTCCTAGGGAATTCAAGTAAAAAAAGGCCTACATCGTGTGGGATGTGTTAGGTATCAGTGGTTACAATACACCTAGAAGGGGGAGGGTTGAATATGTGTCGCGGTTAGAACTACCGCTTTTCAAAAATCAACACTTAATGCTGAATCAACCCTATTTAATCGATTAACGAAGGAAGATAATCGATTATTTGGACAATCTTAATCGATTAACAAAAAGAACAGTTTTAATCAATTAACAGAAACAATTTTAATCGATTAACAGAAACAGGATAATCGATTAACACAACAATATTAATCGATTAAA
>NW_017727860.1:119918-121042 GCF_001865875.1 Lupinus angustifolius
AAGGATTAGAACATAACCTCTTTAGCATAAGCCAACTCTGTGACAAAGGTAACCGTGTATCTTTCGATTCTGATTGTTGTATTATTCGTGACATTTTATCTAATAATGTTAAATTTGTTGGTTATCGTATAAATAATATTTACATGGTTAATTTGGATGATGTCACTATCTTATTTTCAAAATGTTTTATTTCTAAAGAAGATGATATCTGGCTTTAGCATAGACGCGTTGCACATATCCATGTAAAACATCTAGATAAATTATCATCAAACGAACTAGTTGAGGGGCTACCAAAACTAAATTTTAAAACTAAAGAAATTTGTGATACTTGTCAAAAGTGTAAAAAAAAAACCAAAACTCTTTTAAAAAGAAAAATGTGATTTCCACTTCACGGCCTTTGGATTTACTCCATATGGACTTGTTTGGACCATCACAAATCATGAGTTTTGGTGGTAGCTACTATGCTCTAGTTATTGTTATTGATTTCTCCTGATTTACATGGACATTATTTTTATCCACAAAAAGCGATGTGTTCAAATCCTTTAAAAATCTTGCCAAGCAAATCCAAAACCAACTTAACCTGAAAATAGTATATATACGCAGTGATCACGGGGGAGAATTTGAGAACTTTCAGTTTGATAAATTCTGTGATAAGCATGGCATTTTACATCAATTCTCTACTCCTCGTACTCCACAACAAAATGGAGTTGTTGAGAGGAAAAACCGTGTTTTAGAAGAATTAGCGAGAACCATGCTTAATGAAAGTAATATCCCCAAATACTTCTGGGCAGATGCAGTGCATACTGCATGTTATGTTATAAATCGAGTACTTCTAAGGCCTAATATAAATAAAACTCCTTATGAAATTTTGAAAGGCCGTAAACCAAACATATCCCATCTTCACGCTTTCGGATGCAAATGTTTCATATTAAATAATGGAAAGCGGGCTTTAGGAAAATTTGATTCAAAAACCGATTAAGGAATATTTTTGGGGTACTCAATGCATAGCAAAGTCTTTAGAGTCTTTGATAAATATTTAATGCAAGTAGAAGAATCTATCCATGTACAATTTGACGAATCTTCTCCAAAAGAGAAGAGAAAGGTCGTGTCTGATGATGTTGCAG
>NW_017727860.1:121142-121543 GCF_001865875.1 Lupinus angustifolius
AGCCTAAGACCATTGATGAGGCCATTGAGGATGTGCATTGGGGTATAGTTATGCAAGAAGAGCTAAACCAGTTCGAATGTAACAGTGTTTGGGACTTGGTCCGTAAACCTAAAGATCATCCCGTGATTGGTACCCGATGGGTCTTCAGAAACAAACTTGATGAATCAGCCTTAATCATTCGAAATAAGGCACGCTTGGTGGCCAAAGGCTACAACCAGGAGGAAGGTATCGACTATGACGAAACCTATGCCCCTGTAGCCAGATTAGAGGCCATCAGGATGCTTCTTTCCTTTGCATCTATTATGAATTTCAAATTATTTCAAATGGACATAAAAAGTGCCTTCTTGAACGGTTACATTCAAGAAGAAGTTTATGTTGACCAACCGCCTAGTTTTGAAAAC
>NW_017727860.1:121643-122513 GCF_001865875.1 Lupinus angustifolius
AGGAATCACATTATGTAACTATTAAAAGAATCATGAGATATTTAAAAGGAACAACTAATATGGGATTATGGTATCCTTGGGATGCCTCACTATCCTTGGTGGGATATTCCGATTCCGATTTCACCGGATGTAAATTGGATCGGAAAAGCACTAGTGGTACTTGTCACTTGTTGGGCAGTTCATTAGTTGCATCGCACTGAAAAAAGCAAGCTGTGTTGCTTTGTTCACCGTCGAAGCGGAGTACATTGCCGCTGGTGTGTGTTGCGCTCAAATCCTTTGGATGAAGCAGCAATCGTAATACTCATCCTAATCCTCATCCTCATACTAATCCTAATCCAGACTTAATCCTAATCCTAATCCTAATACTTATCCTAATCCTCATCCTCATCCTCATCCTAATCCTAATCCTAATCCTCGTCCTCATACTCATCCTCATCCTCATCCTAATCCTTATCCTAATCCTAATGTAAATCCTAAACCTAATCCTAATTTTAATCCTAATCCTAACCATAATCCTTATTTTCATCCTCATCCTAATCCTAATCTTAATGCCAATCCTAATCCTAATCCTCATCCTAATCCTTATCGTTATCCTATTCCTAATCATAATCTTAATCAAAATACATATCTTAATTCCAATCCTAATGCATATCCTATTCCTAATCCTAATCCTAATCCTACTGCTCATCCTCATCCTAATCCTCATCCTAATCCAAATCCTAATCCTAAACCTAATCCTAATCCTCATCCTAATCCTAGTCCTAATCCTAATCCTAATCCTCATCCTCATCCTCATCCCGATCCTCATCCTCATCATCATCCTCATCCTCATCCTCATCCTCATCCTCATCCTCATCCTCGTACTCGTCA
>NW_017727860.1:122613-122862 GCF_001865875.1 Lupinus angustifolius
CATCCCGATCCTCATCCTCATCATCATCCTCATCCTCATCCTCATCCTCATCCCTATCCTCATCCTCATCCTCATCCTCATCCTCATCCTCTTCCTCGTCCTCATCCTCGTCCTCGTCGTCCTCCTCGTCCTCCTACTCATCCTCATGCTCATACTCATACTCGTCGTCATCCTCATCCTCATCGTCATCCTCATCCTCATCCTCATCCTCATCCTCATCCTCATCCTCATCCTCATCCTCATCCTCAT
>NW_017727860.1:122962-124289 GCF_001865875.1 Lupinus angustifolius
TCATCCTCATCCTCGTCCTCATCCTCGTCCTCATCCTCATCCTCATCCTTATCGTCATCCTCATCCCGTCCTCTTCCTCATCCTCATCCTCGTCCTCGTTGTCCTCCTCGTCCTCCTCCTGATCCTCATGCTCATACTCATACTCATCGTCATCCTCATCCTCATCCTCTTCCTCATACACAACATCATCCTCATCCAAATCATCATCCTCATCCTCATCCTAATCCTCATCCTAATTCTAATCCTTATCCAAACTTTATCGTCATCCTAATCCTAATCCTAATCGTAATACTCATCCTAATCCTCATCCTCGTCCTAATCCTCATCCTAATCCTAATCCTAATCCTCGTCCTCATACTCATCCTCATCCTCATCCTCATCCTAATCCTAATGTAAATCCTAAACCTAATCCTAATCCTAATCTTAATCCTAATCATAACCATAATCCTTATTTTCATCCTCATCCTAATCGTAATGCCAATCCTAATCCTAATCCTCATCCTCATCCTCATCCTAACCCTTATCGTTATCTTATTCCTAATCATAGTCCTCATACTCATCCTTATCCTCATCCTCATCCTAATCCTAATGTAAATCCTAAACCTAATCCTAATCCTAATCCTAATCTTAATCCTAATCCTAACCATAATCCTTATTTTCATCCTCATCCTAATCCTAATCCTAATACCAATCCTAATCCTAATCCTCATCCTCATCCTAAACCTTATCTTTATCTTATTCCTAATCATAATCCTTATCCTAATCCTCACCCCGATCCTCATCCTGATCCTCAGCCTGATCCTAATCCTCATCCTAATCCTAGTCCTAATCTTAATCCTAATCCTCATCCTCATTCTCATCCCTATCCTCATCCTCATCCTCCTCCTCGTCCTCTTCATCATCCTAATCCTAATCCTAATCCTAATCCTAATCCTAATCCTAATCCTAATCCTAATAGTCATCCTAATCCTAATTCCCATCCTCATCCTAATCCTCATCCTCATCCTAATCCTAATCCCAATCTTGATCCTAATCCTCATCCTCATCCTCATCCTCATTCTCATCCTCATCCTAATCCTAATCGTAATCCTAAACTTAATCCTCATCCTCATCCTAATGCTAATCCTAATGCAAATCCTAAATCTAATCATAATCCTAATTCTAATCCTAACCCCAATCTTCATTCTCATCCTGATCCTAATCCTAATTCTAATACAAATCCTAATCCTACTCCTAATTCTAATCCTCATTCCATTCGTAATCCTCATCCTCATCGTCTTCCTCATCCTTATCCTCATCCTCATCCTCATCCTCATCCTAATCCTCA
>NW_017727860.1:124389-127481 GCF_001865875.1 Lupinus angustifolius
CATCCTCGTCCTCGTCCTCGTCATCATCCTCACCCTCATCCTTATCCTAATCCTCACCCTCTTCTTAATCCTAATCCTAAATTAATCCTAATCCTAATCCTAATACTCATCCTAATCCTAATCCCCATCCTCATCCTAATCCTCATCCTCATCCTAATCCTAATCCTAATCCTAATCCTAATTCTATTCCAATTCCTAATCCTAATCCTAATCCTACTCCTAATTCTAATCCTCATCCTCATCCTCATCCTCATCCTCGTCCTCATCCTCATCCTCGTCCTCGTCCTCCTCCTCATCCTCATCCTCATCCTCGTCCTCTTCCTCTTCCTCGTCCTCATCCTCGTCTTCGTCGTCCTCGTCGTCCTCCTACTCATCCTCATGCTCATACTCATACTCGTCGTCATCCTCATCCTCATCCCTTTCCTGATACACAACATCATCCTCATCCAAATCCTCATCCAAATCCTCATCCTCATCCTCATCCTCATCCTCATCCTCATCCTCATCCTCATCCTCATCCTCATCCTTATCCTCTTCCTCGTCCTCATCCTCGTCCTCCTCGTCCTCCTCCTCATCCTCCTGCTCATACTCATACTCATCGTCATCCTCTTCCTCATACACAACATCATCCTCATCGAAATCCTCATCCTCATCCTCATCGAAATCCTCATCCTCATCCTCATCATCATCATCATCCTCATCCTCATCAACCTCATCCTCAACCTCAGCCTCATCCTCATCCTCATCGCCTTCCTCATCCTCATCCTCATCCTCATCCTCATCCTCATCATCATCATCCTCATCCTCATCCACATCCTCATTCTCATCCTCATCGTCATCCTCATCCTCATCCTCATCCTAATCCTAATCCTAATCCTAATCCTCATCCTCATCTTCATCCTCATCCTCATCCTCATCTTCATCCTCATTCTCATCCTCATCCTAATCCTCATCCTCATCCTATGCCTAATCCTTATCCTAATCCTAATCCTAATCCGAATCCTAACCCTAATCCTCATTTGCAACCTAATCCTAATCTTAATCCTAATTCTAGTCCTAATCATAATTCTAATCCTATTCCTAATCCTAACCCTAATCCTATTCCTAATCCTAACCCTAATCCTTATCCTAATACTAATGCTCATCATCATCCTGGTCCTCATCCACATCCTCATCCTCATCCTCGTCCTCATCCTCATCCTCATCCTCATCCTCATCCTCTTCCTCATCCTCATCCTCCTCCTCATCCTCATCCTCATCCTCACCCTCACCCTCATCCTCATCCTCGTCCTCATCCCTAGCCTTATCCTCATCCTTCTCCTCGTCCTCATCCTTGTCCTCATCATCATCAACATCCTCATCCTCATTTTCATCCTCATCCTCGTCGTCATCCTCACCCTAATCCTAATACTAATACTAAATCTAATCCCAATTCTAATCCTAATCCTCATCCTAATCCTAATCCTAATCCTAAATCTAATCCCAATTCTAATTCTAATCCTAATCCTAATCCTAATCCTAATCCCAATCCTAATCCTAATCCTAAGCCTAAGCCTAATCCTGATACTAATCCTAATCCGAATCCTAATCCTAAGCCTAAGCCTAATACTAATCCTAATCCTAAGCCTAATACTAATCCTAATCCTCATCCCCATCCTCATCCTCATCCCCATCCTCATGCACATCCTCATCCTCATCCTCCCCCTCGTCCTCATCCTCATCCTTATCATGATCCTCTTCCTCCTCCTCCCCTCATCCTCACATCCTCCTCCTCATCATCCTCATCCTCATCCTCATCCTCATCCTCATCCTCTTCCTCATCCTCATCCTCATCTCTTCCTCATCCTAATGCTATCCTCGTCCTCATCCTCATCCTCATCCTCATACTGATCGTGATCCTCGTCCTCATCCTCGTCCTCATCCTCATCCTCATGCTCATCCTCATCCTCGTCGCCATCCTCATCCTAATCTAATCCAAAATCTAATCCCAATTCTAATTCTAATCCTAATCCTCATCCTCATCCTCGTCGCCATCCTCATCCTAATCTAATCCAAAATCTAATCCCAATTCTAATTCTAATCCTAATCCTCATCCTCATCCTCGTCGCCATCCTCATCCTAATCTAATCCAAAATCTAATCCCAATTCTAATTCTAATCCTAATCCTCATCCTCATCCTCGTCGCCATCCTCATCCTAATCTAATCCAAAATCTAATCCCAATTCTAATTCTAATCCTAATCCTCATCCTCATCCTCGTCCTCATCCTTGTCCTCATCATCATCAACATCCTCATCCTCATTTTCATCCTCATCCTCGTCGCCATCCTCATCCTAATCCTAATCCTAATACTAAATCTAATCCCAATTCTAATCCTAATCCTCATCCTAATCCTAATCTAATCCAAAATCTAATCCCAATTCTAATTCTAATCCTAATCCTAATCCTAATCCTAATCCCAATCCTAATCCTAATGTTAATCCCAATCCTAATCCTAATCCTTAGCCTAAGCCTAATCCTAATACTTATCCTAATCCGAATCCTAATCCTAAGCCTAAGCCTAATACTAATCCTAATCCTCATCCCCATCCTCATCCTCATCCCCATCCTTATCCACGTCCTCATCCTCATCCTCCTCCTCGTCCTCATCCTCATCCTTATCATGATCCTTTTCCTCCCCCTCACCTCATCCTCACCTCCTCCTCCTCATCACCCTCATCCTCATCCTCATCCTCATCCTCATCCTCATTCTCATCCTCATCCTCATCCTCATCCTCATCCTCATCCTCATCCTCATCCTTATCCTCATCCTAATCCTTATCTTCGTCCTCAACCTCATGCTCATCCTCATCCTCATCCTCGTCCAAATCCTCGTCAATACCCTCATCAACATCTTCATCCTCAATCTCGTGCTCATCCTCATCCTAATCCTAATCCTAATCCTAAATCTAATCCCAATTGTAATCCTAATCGTAATCCTAACACTAATACTAATCCTAATCCAAATCCCCATCCTCATCCTCATCCTCAGGCTCATCCTCATCCTCATCCTCAGGCTCATCCTCATCCTCATCCTCAGGCTCATCCTCATCC
>NW_017727860.1:127581-128469 GCF_001865875.1 Lupinus angustifolius
CTCATCCTCATCCTCATCCTCATCCTCATCCTCATCCTCATCCTCATCCTCATCCTCATCCTCATCCTCATCCTCATCCTCATCCTTGTCCTTGTCCTCGTGTTCATCCTCGTCCTCGTCGTCCTCCTCATCCAAACCCTCATCCTCATCCTTATCCTCATCCTAATCCTCATCCTAATCCTCATCCTAATACTAATCCTAATCCAAATTTACTCCTAATCATAATCCTAATCCTGATCCTAATACTCATCCTAATCCTCATCCTCATCCTCATCCTCACCCTCATCCTCATCCTCATCCTCATCCTCATCCTCATCCTCATCCTAATCCTAATCCTATTCCTAATCCTAATCCTAATCCTGACCCTAATCCTCATTCTAATCCTAATCCTAAGCCTAATCCTAATCCTCATCCTCATCCTAATCCTCATCCTAATCCACATCCACATCCTAAACCTAATCCTAATCCTCGTCCTAATCCTAATCCTCATCCTAATCCTAATCCTAATCCTAATCCAAATCCTAATCCTAAATGTAATCTTAATCCTCATCCTCTTCCTAATCCTAATCGTCGTCCTCATCCTCATCCTCATCCTCATCCTCGTCCTCATCCTCATCCTCATCCTCGTCCTCGTCCTCATCCTAATCCTCATCCTCATCCTCATCCTAATCGTCATCCTAGTCCTATTCCTAATCCTATTCCAAATCCTAATCCTCACCCTAATCTTCATCCTCATTCTAATCCTAATCCTAATCCTCATCCTAATGCTCATCCAAATCCACATCGTAATCCTTAACCTAATCCTAATCCTAATCCTAATCCTAAACCTTCTCCTAATCCTCATCCTAATCCTAATCCAAATCCTAATCCTAATCCTAATCCAAATCC
>NW_017727860.1:128569-131155 GCF_001865875.1 Lupinus angustifolius
ATCCTAATCCTCATCCTCATCCTCATCCTCATCCTCATCCTCATCCTCATCCTCGTCCTCATCCTCATCCTCACCCTCCTCCTCATCCTCATCCTCACCCTCATCCTCATCTTCATCCTCATCCTCATCCTCATCCTCATCCAAATCCTCATTCTCATCGTCATCCTCATCCTTATACTAATCCTCATCCTAATACTAATCCTAATCGAAACTTAATCCTAATCCTAATCCTAATTCTAATACTCATCCCAATTCTCATCCTCATCCTAATCCTCATCATAATCCTAATCCTAATCCTAATCCTAATCCTCGTCCTCATACTCGTTCTCATCCTCATCCTAATCCTAATCCTAATGTAAATCCTAAACCTAATCCTGATCCTTATCCTAATCCTCATCCTAATCCTCATCCTAATCCAGATCCTAATCCTAAACCTAAATCTAATCCTCAGCCTAATCCTAATCCTAATCCACATCCTCATCCGAATCCTAATCCTAATCCTAATCCTAATCCTAATCTTAATCCTAATCCTAATCCTAATCCTAATCCTAATCCTAATCCTAATCCTTAATCTCATCCTCATTCTCACCCTCATCCTCATCCTCATCCTCATCCTCATCCTAATACTAATCCTAATCGAAACATAATCCTAATCCTAATCCTAATTCTCATACTCATCCTCATCCTAATCCTCATCATAATCCTAATCCTAATCCTAATCCTAATGTAAATCCTAAACCTAATCCTGATCCTTATCCTAATCCTCATCCTAATCCTCATCCTAATCCAGATCCTAATCCTAAACCTAAATCTAATCCTCATCCTAATCCTCATCATAATCCACGTCCTATTCCTAAACCTAATCCTAATCCTCATCCTAATCCTAAACCTAATCCTAATCATCATTATAATCCTAATCCTAATCCTAATCCAAATCCAAATCCTAATCCTAATCCTAATCCTAATCCTCATCCTCATCCTAATTCTATTCCTCATCCTCATCCTCATCCTCATCCTAATCCTCATCCTCATAATCCTCCTTATCCTCATCCTCATCCTCATCCTCGTCCTCATCCTCATCCTCATCCTCATCCTCGTCCTTGTCCTCATCCTAATCCTAATCCTCTTCCTCATCCTTATCTTCATCCTATTCCTAATCCTATTCCTAATCCTATTCCTCATCCTAATCCACATCCTAATCCTAAACCTAATCCTAATCCTGCTCCTAATCCTAAACCTTCTCCTAATCCTCATCCTAATCCTAATCCAAATCCTAATCCTAATCCTAATCCTAATCCTAATCCTCATCCTCATCCTAATCCTAATCCTCATCCTAATCCTAATCCAAATCCTAATCCTAATCCTAATCCTAATCCTAATCCTCATCCTCATCCTAATCCTAATCCTCATCCTAATCCTAATCCAAATCCTAATCCTAATCCTAATCCTAATCCTAATCCTAATTCTAACCCTCATCCTAATCTTAATCCTTATCCTCATCCTCATCCTCATCCTCACCCTCATGCTCATCCTCATCCTCATCCTCATCGTATTCCTAATCCTGATCCTAATCCTAATCCTAATCATTATCCTAATCCTAATCCTAATCCTAATCCTAGTCCTCATCCTCATCCTCATCCCCATCCTCATCCCCATCCTCATCCGCATCCCAATCCTAATCCTAATCCTAATTCTAATCCTAATCATCATCCTCATCCTCATCCTCATTCTCATCCTCATCCCCATCCTCATCGGCATCCCAATCCTAATCCTAATCCTAATGCTAATCATAATGCTAATCATAATCCTAATCCTCATCCTCATCCTCATCCTCATCCTCATCCTCGTGCTCATCCACATCCTCTTTCTCATCATCATCCTCATTCCTCATCCTCGTTCTCATCCTCATCCTCATCCTAACCCTAATCCAAATCCTCATCCTTATCCTCATCCTCGCACTCATCCACATCCTCATTCTTATTCTCATCCTCATTCCTCATCCTCGTTCTCATCCTCATCCTCATCCTAACCCTAATCCTAGTCCTCATCCTCATCCTCATCCTCATCCCCATCCCCATCCTAAACCTCATCCTGATCTGAATCATAATCCTAATCCTAATCCTGATCCTAATCCTAATCCTAATCCTAATTCTAGTCCTAATCGTAATCCTAAACCTAATCCTAATCCTAATCCTATTCCCAATGCTAATCCTAACTCCTCATCCCCATTCTCATCTGCATCCCAATCCTAATCCTACTGCTAATCCTAATCCTAATGCTAATCATAATCCTAATCCTAATCTAATCCTAATCCTAATACTCATCCTCATCCTCATACTCATCCTCATCCTCATGATCTTCCACATCCTCATTCTGATCCTCATCCTCATTCCTCATCCTCGTTCTCATCCTGATCCTCATCCTAACCCTAATCCTAGTCCTCATCCTCATCCTCATCCCCATCCTAAACCTAATCCTAATGCTAATCCTAATCCTAATCCTTATCCTAATCCTAATCCTAATCCTAATCCTAATCCTAATCCTAATCCTAATCCTAATCCTAATCCTAATCCTAATCCTAATCCT
>NW_017727860.1:131255-132598 GCF_001865875.1 Lupinus angustifolius
GTGCTCATCCACATCCTCATTCTCATCCTCATCCTCATTCCTCATCCTCATCCTCATCCTAACCCTAATCCTAGTCCTCATCCCCATCCCCATCCTGAACGTCATCATAATCCGAATCCTAGTCCTAATCCTAATCCTAATCCTAATCCTAATCCTCATCCTCATCCTCATCTTCAGCCTCGTGCTCATCCACATCCTCATTCCTAATCCTAATCCTAATCCTCATCCTCATCCTCATCTTCAGCCTCGTGCTCATCCACATCCTCATTCCTAATCCTAATCCTAATCCTCATCCTCATCCTCATCTTCAGCCTCGTGCTCATCCACATCCTCATTCCTAATCCTAATCCTAATCCTCATCCTCATCCTCATCTTCAGCCTCGTGCTCATCCACATCCTCATTCCTAATCCTAATCCTAATCCTCATCCTCATCCTCATCTTCAGCCTCGTGCTCATCCACATCCTCATTCCTAATCCTAATCCTAATCCTCATCCTCATCCTCATCTTCAGCCTCGTGCTCATCCACATCCTCATTCCTAATCCTAATCCTAATCCTCATCCTCATCCTCATCTTCAGCCTCGTGCTCATCCACATCCTCATTCCTAATCCTAATCCTAATCCTCATCCTCATCCTCATCTTCAGCCTCGTGCTCATCCACATCCTCATTCCTAATCCTAATCCTAATCCTCATCCTCATCCTCATCTTCAGCCTCGTGCTCATCCACATCCTCATTCCTAATCCTAATCCTAATCCTCATCCTCATCCTCATCTTCAGCCTCGTGCTCATCCACATCCTCATTCCTAATCCTAATCCTAATCCTCATCCTCATCCTCATCTTCAGCCTCGTGCTCATCCACATCCTCATTCCTAATCCTAATCCTAATCCTCATCCTCATCCTCATCTTCAGCCTCGTGCTCATCCACATCCTCATTCCTAATCCTAATCCTAATCCTCATCCTCATCCTCATCTTCAGCCTCGTGCTCATCCACATCCTCATTCCTAATCCTAATCCTAATCCTCATCCTCATCCTCATCTTCAGCCTCGTGCTCATCCACATCCTCATTCCTAATCCTAATCCTAATCCTCATCCTCATCCTCATCTTCAGCCTCGTGCTCATCCACATCCTTATTCTCATCCTCATCCTCATTCCTCATCCTCGTTCTCATCCTCATTCTCACCATAACCCTAATCCTATTCCTCGTCCTCATCCTTATCCTCATCCTCATCCTCATCCTCATCCTAATCGTAATCCTTATCCTATTCCTATTCCTAATCCTAATCCTAATCCTAATCCTAATCCTAATCCTAATCCTAATCCTAATCCTAATCATCA
>NW_017727860.1:132698-134878 GCF_001865875.1 Lupinus angustifolius
ATCCTCGTCCTCATCCTCATCCTCATCCTCATCCTCATCCTCATCCTCATCCTCATCCTCATCCTCATCCTCATCCTCATTCCTCATCCTCGTTCTCATCCTCATCCTCGTTCTCATCATCATCCTCGTTCTCATCCTCATCCTCATCCTAACCCTAATCCTAGTTCTCATCCTCATCCTCATCCTCATCCTAACCCTAATCCTAGTTGTCATCCTCATCCTCATCCCCATCCTCATCCCCATCCTAATCCTAATCCAAATCCTAATCCTTATGCTAATACTAATCCTAATGATAATCATATTCCTAATCCTAATCCTAATCCTAATCCTAATCCTAATCCTAATCCTATTCCTAATCCTAAGCCTAATCCTAATCCTAATCCTAATCCTAATCCTAATCCAAATCCTAATCCTAATCCTAATCCTAATCCTCATCCTCATCTTAACCCTAATCCTTGTCCTCATCCTTATCCTTATCCTCATGCTCTTCCTCATCTTAATCCTAATCCTCATCCTCAACCTATCCTCGTCCACATCCTATCCTCATCCTCATCCTCATCCTCATCCTCATCCTCGTGCTCATCCACATCCTCATTCTCATCCTCATCCTCATTCCTCATCCTCATTCTCATCCTCATCCTCGTCCTAACCCTAATCCTAGCTCCCATCCTCATCTTCATCCCCATCCCCATCCTAAAACTCATCCTAATCCGAATCCGAATCCTAATCCTAATCCTAATCCTAATCCTAATCCTAATCCTAATCCTAATCCTAATCCTAATCCTCGTCCTCATCTTAACCTTGATCCTAATCCTCATTCTCATCCTCATCCTCTTCCCCATCCTCATCACCATCCAAATCCTAATCCTAATCCTTATCCTAATCCTGATCATAATCCTAACCCTAATCATAATCCTAATCCTAATCCTAATCTAATCCTTATCCTAATCCTAATCCTAATTCTAACCCTATTCCTAATCCTAATCCTAATGCTAATCCTAATCCTAATCCTAATACTAATCCTAATCCTTATCTTCATCCTCATCCTCATTCTCATCCTCATTCCCATCCTCATCCACATCCTAATCCTAATCCTAGTCCTAATCCTAATCCTCATTCTCGTCCTAGCCCTAATGCTAATCCTCATCCTTATCCTAATCCTAATCCTCATCCTCATCCTCATCCTCATCCTCATCCTCATCCTCAACCTCATCCTCATCCTCATCCTCGTGGTCATCCACATCCTCATTCTCATCCTTATCCTCATTCCTCATCCTCGTTCTCATCCTCATCCTCATCCTAACCCTAATCCTAGTCCTCATCCTCATCCCCATCCCCATCCTAAAACTCATCCTAATCCGAATCCTAATCCGAATCCGAATCCTAATCCTCATTTGGATCCTAATCGTAACCCTGATCCTAATCCTAATCCTGATCCTAATCCTAATCCTAATCCTCATCCTAATCCTAATCCTAATCCTAATCCTAATCCAAATTATAATCCTAATCCAAATCCTAATCCTAATCCTAATCCTAATCATCATCCTCATCCTCATTCTCATCCTTATCCCCATCCTCATCCGCATCCCAATCCTAATCCTAATCCTAATCCTAATCCTAATCCTAGTCCTCATCCTCATCCCCATCCCCATCCTAAAACTCATCCTAATCCGAATCATAATCCTAATCCGAATCCTAATCCTAATTTGGATCCTAATCCTAACCCTGATCCTAATCCTAATCCTCATCCTAATCCTAATCCTAATCCTAATCATAATCCTAATCCTAATCCTAATCCTAATCCTAATCATCATCCTCATCCTCATTCTCATCCTTATCCCCATCCTCATCCGCATCCCAATCCTAATCCTAGTCCTAATCCTAATCCTAATGCTAATCATAATCCAAATCCTAATCCTAACCCTAATCTTAATCATCATCCTCATCATCATCCTCATCCCCATCCTAATCCTAATCCCAATCCTAATCCTAGTCCTAATGCTCATCCTCATCCTCATCCTCGTGCTCATCCACATCCTCATTCTCATCCTCGTCCTCATTCCTCATCCTCATCCTCATCCTAACCCTAATCCTAAAACTCATCCTAATCCTCATCCCCATCCCCATCCTCAACCTAAACCTCATCCTAATCTGAATCCTAATCCTAATCCTAATCCTAA
>NW_017727860.1:134978-136726 GCF_001865875.1 Lupinus angustifolius
CCTCATCCCCATCCTCATCCGCATCCCAATCCTAAGCCTAATTCTACTCCTAATCCTTATCCTAATGCTAATCCTAATCCTAATCCTAATCCTCATCCACATCCTCATCCTCATTCTCAGCCTCATCCTCATCATCATCATCATCCTAATCCAAATCCTAATCCTCATCTTCATCCTAATCGTAAGCCAAATCCTAATCCTAATCCTAATCCTAATCCTCACTCATCCTAATCCTAATCCAAATCCTAATCCTAATTCTAATCCTAATCCTAATCCTAATCCTAATCCTAATCCTCATCCATCCTAATCCTAATCCAAATCCTAATTCGAATCCTAATTCTAAGCCTAATCCTAATCCTAATCCTAATCCTCATCCAAATCCTAATCCTAATCCTAATACTAATCATCATACTCATCCTCATCCTCATTCTCATCCTCATCCCCATCCTCATCTGCATCCCAATCCTAATCCTACTCCTAATCCAAATTCTAATGCTAATCATAATCCTAATCCTAATCTAATCCTAAACCTAATCCTCATCCTCATCCTCATCTTCATGCTCTTCCAGATCCTCATTCTCATCCTCATTCCTCATCCTCGTTCTCATCCAGAGCCTTATCATAACCCTAATCCTAGTCCTCATCCTCATCCTCATTCTCATCCCCATCCTAAACCTAATCCTCATCCTAATCCTGATCCTAATCCTAATCATAATCCTAATCATCATCCTCATCCTCATTCTTATCCTCATCCCCATCCTCATTCCCATCCAAATCCTAATCCTAATCCTAATCATCATCCTCATCCTCATCGTCATTCTCATCCTCATCCCCATCCTCACCCGCATCCCAATAGTAATCCTAGTCCTAATCCTAATCCTAATCCTAATCCTCATCCTCATCCTCATCCTCGTGCTCATCCACATCCTCATTCTCATCCTCATCCTCATTCCCCTTCCTCATCCCCATCCTCATCCGCCTCCTAATCCTAGTCCTAATCCTAATCCTAATGTTAATCCTAATCTTAATCCTAATCCACATCCTAATCCTCATCCTCATTCCCCATCCTCATCCCCATCCTCATCCGCGTCCTAATCCTAGTCCTAATCCTAATCCTAATGCTAATCCTAATCCTAATCCTAATCCACATCCTAATCCTCATCCTCATCCTCATCCTCATCCTCATCCTCATCCTCATCCTCATCCTCATCCTCATCCTTGTGCTCATCCACATCCTCATTCTCATCCTCGTCCTCATTCCTCATCCTCATCCTCATCCTAACCCTAATCCTAAAACTCATCCTAATCCTCATCCCCATCCCCATCCTCAACCTAAACCTCATCCTAATCTGAATCCTAATCCTAATCCTAATCCTGTATTCCTATTCCTAAATCTAATCCTAATCCTAACCCTAATCCTCATCCTAATCCTCATCCTCATGCTATTCCACATCCTCATTCTCATCCTCATCCTTATTCCTCATCCTCATCCTCATCCTCATCCTAATCCTAATGCTAATGCTAATCATAATCCTAATCCTAATCCAGATCCTAATCCTAATCCAAATCCTAATCCTAATCCTATTCCTCATCCCCATCCTAATCCTCATCCTCATCCTAACCCTAATCCTATTCCTCATCCTCATCCCCATCCCCATCCTAAACCTCATCCTAATCCGAATCTTAATCCTAATCCTAATCCTAATCCTAATCCTAATCCAAATCCTACTCATATTCCTATTCCTAAT
>NW_017727860.1:136826-137643 GCF_001865875.1 Lupinus angustifolius
TCATCCTCTTCCTCATCTTCATCCTCATCCTCATCCTCATCCTCATCCTCATCCTCATCCTCATCCTCATCCTCATCCTAATCCTAATCCTAATCCTAATGCTAATCATAATCCTAATCCTAATCCTAATCCACATCCTCATCCTCATCCTCATCCTCATCTTCATCCTCATCCTCACCCTCATGCTCTTCCACATCCTCATTCTCATCCTCATCCTCATTCCTCATCCTCCTTCTCATCCTAATCCTAATCCTAATCCTAATCATAATCCTAATCCTAATCCTAATCCTAATAGTAATACTAATACTAATCCATATCCTAATCCTAATCCTAATCCTAATCCTAATCCTCATCCTAATCCTAATACTCATCCTCATCCTCATTAATCCTAGTCCTCATCCTGATCCTCATCCCTATCCTCTTCCCCATCCTAATCCTAATCCTTATCCTAATCCTGATCATAATCCTAATCCTAATCATAATCCTAATCCTAATCTAATCCTAATCCTTATCCTAATCCTAATGCTAATCCTAATCCTAATCCTAATCCTAATCATAATCCTAATCCTAATCCCTAATCTTATTCCTAATCCTAATGCTAATCCTAATCCTAATACTAATACTAATCCTAATCCTAATCCTAATCATCATCCTCATCCTCATCCTCAATCTCATCCTCATCCTAATACTAATCCCAATCCTAATCCAAATCCTAATTCTTATGCTAATGCTAATCCTAATCCTAATCCTTATCCTAATCCTAATCCTAATCCTAATCCTAATCCTAATCCTAATCCTAGTCCTCATCCTCATCCTC
>NW_017727860.1:137743-151539 GCF_001865875.1 Lupinus angustifolius
TATATATATATATATATATTTATGGCTTATTTTAGAATTTTACACGTATTAATTGGATCCAGGGTAGAGTATCAACTATACTAAATCCGAATCCAAAAGTTAAACTCGGATAAAACCCGAACCCGAACACAATCACACTAGATTTTCCTCATTAAATTTGGGTTGGGTTCGGATGAGTACCTACAAGTTTGGTTTTCATTGTTATTCCTACTTCCATATATTCTTAAATTGAAGTAAAATGAGCTCAATAACACAATAAATAGGAACCGAATGTGCCTATAAAAGAGTGAGATATAACATTAAGAAAATACATGAGAAGAAAATCATACAACATGAAGCTTTTATTTAAAATCCTTCTTTTAAGTGTATATTCCTGCGAGATATGTTCCATTGATGCATAATCTGTAGATATTGTTGTATGCTTTTATCCAGATTGTGATATGCACTTATTTAGCCAAACACAACTTCCCCCACTAAACATTTTCTAACAGAATTTCACAAGTAAACTAGTTTTATAAGATCTTGTTTTCTCAATTTTTGTTGTCAATTGTAGTGTTCTAAAAAAAAAATTCCATTAGTTTCTCATCATAGTTATATATAGATATATACTTTTCATATATTAGTTTTACATATTATTTTTAATTTTTTTTTAATTATATCTACCTTAGCTTATTTTTCATGAAACACAATTTTGTATATCTTTATGAGGATTAAGCCCTCCCTATTTGATGGTTAAAATATGTCATAATTGATAAACTTTGATGAAAGCTACAACAATACTTACATATTATTCATCAAGGAAGACCGATTGAAGATTTGTCTATGTATCTAATGCAAATGTTGTATCATTTCAAAGGTATTGCTTCTTCACTCTTAAACTTATTTCAAACACATGCTTTGTGTTTTTTGACAGAAAATTAATCCTGAATAATATTTCATGATAGATAAATAATAATAAAACACAACCAGGATAGTTTGAATGATCTTTTTTATATATATGAACCTTGTTCTTGGTAAAGTTCACTAAGCTTTATTGTATGTTTTAAATTATTTGACAATAAAGATAGAAGTTATAGACATGCCAATATCTGCAACTTTGTGTCTCATTAATGAATTTTCTTATGTAACTCTTTGTATCTCAGATATTATTTTAATTTAATGAAAGTATTTGCCAAAATTAAAAAATAATGATAAAAGATATGAAGGAAGATACGAATTATGAAGAAATATTTTATGTGACACCAATGTTGAGACTGCTTGGAAGAGTGCCTTGTAGGTTTAATTCAATTCATTACAAAACCTTTAGCTTTTCATTTGTTGATGTTTCAAATTTCCTAGTTTATTTTATTAAAAAAACCAAGCGTTGAAAAATTTACCGAATTAGTGTATCTAATAGCTTGTGTGTAATCACATACATAAAAAAATATAATAAATGTATTCGAAAATTCATTTATCACAATATGTATCAAACAACAAGATTAAGAGGAGCACTTAGAAGAAGCAAAAGATGAATATCAACCAAAGGATGAAGAAGATCATCAAAAGGACACAAAATGACATTAGCTCAGCTAGACTAGCTTCGTTTAAGCGAGAAGGAGACACTCATTCAGTGTGCCCAACCTTGCTTAGCAAAACATGAATAATGAGTTTTGCAATACTCGCACAACGAGCTAGAAGATTTCACTGACCAAGACCAACCTCGCTCAACGAGATATGGGAGGGAGATTCAGAATTTGTTGCTCCACAATCTCACTCAGCCATACATAAGATTTCTCTGAGTTTGCCTATCCTCGCTCCCCGAGAACCAATTTCAACAATTTCTATAAAAGTTAGTTTTGTTTCTTAGGTGTTAAGTTAGGTAGTTTGTTTGCTTATTTGTGATCATTTATAAAGTGTAGTCTCTTCCATTATGAAGTATTATTCAGTTTAACTGCAAATTCTCTCGATCTCTCAATCCTCATCAATTTCACTCACTTCTCATCATGTTTGTTTTTTGTTCACTCTTGTTTATTATGGAGGATTTTGTTGCAATGATACTATATTGTATTGTAGTGTTATTAAGTAACATTGAATTTGCACTTGTTTGAATCTTAAACGATCAGTTGTTTTGGTTCACAATGTAATTCATTAATTAAGAAAATTAAATAATAGGAAAACAGACGATACTCCTATCCACACAATTAATTAAGCTTTCCAACCAAAGATACATATAAACAGGTTCAACATCCACTCCACAAAAGAAAATTTAAAACTAAGATAACGATCATTGAGAGGATTCTAGGAATGCGTGAAAATTAAATCCGTTACATTGTCAAGATGAAACCGAAAGATCTCGAAAATGATTTTGTTCCTACCAACCAAAGTATCCAAATAGTAATGAACTAGAGAGACATCCATTGTTATTTGTACTTGTTCTCAATCCATAACATATTAGCATGGAAAGATAAGTTACTCTTAACATTGTTGGGAATAATTAAGTTAAGACCAAACATAGAGTAAAGATTTTGCCAAACATAATAGGACTTAGAGCACGAGAAAAACAAGTGATTTGTTGGTTCATCCATAAAACCACAAAGCACACTTTGAAATGACTCTTGATCTCCTAAGACACTTCGTCGAACTAGATTCAATTTTGTTAGCACATCAGCCAATGATACTTTCCATGCTAAATACCTCATATTTGATGAGACATTTCATGCCCATAATCTTCTAAAGAAACCATTGTCACCAATACAATCCTAATTTTTAAATATTGCGTCGGTTATAAGCTTTGTCATCTAACTTTTTTAAAACGTTCAAATTTTCATCTACTTACCTGAAACCATTCATTAAAATATAAAATTAATGAACCTAAGTTAATTTAACCATTCATGGCCAAATCATGCATCAAAAACTTTTATGGCCATTTTCTCCAAAACCAAACACTCATTAAATCTTCCTTTTGTCAAATCCAACATATATTTCCTTCAAAATTAACTAATTAATCCCCATAAAGATTTAACCTCCATCATTTTCAACTCTTGAATCTACATAAAATTGAATCTACATAAAATTGAATCATTCTAATATTTCTATCCAAGAGCAACTCAGTTGCACCATAAAATATGAAAATGTTCCATACTTTGTTTTAGAAATATCAAATAAATCCACGAAGAAACTATTTTCACGTATAACTTAAAACTTGACAAGAAGTCATGCATCTCACCAAGATAAAACATTGATTCAACAATACCTAAAAAAAGCATTCAGGGAAACAATCATGCATGGATCCCTTAAGATTAATTGGAATTAAAACAACCCACACAAATACTTCACTGAACCCTAACCCGTTGAAAATGAAAAAAAGGTGGGGGATGGGAGACATAATAGGTTTTGGGAGAAATTTTGGATGGGAGAGGATCTTTTGAAGGTTCCATTTCCAAGGTTCTATACCCTTTGTTTTGATAAGGATGTTTGGGTGAGACAATCAGGTGTTTGGACGGAGGAATGTCGAATTGGCAGTTGTCATGGAAAAGAGAGCCTTTCTAGTGGGAAAAACCTATGATTGAGAAACTTATGGGTCTTTTGAGTCAGATTCAAATGAAGGAAGATGTTAAAGACAAATGGATTTGGATTCATTAGACTTCTACCTATTTTTCGGTCAAGTTGGCTTACAAAGTTATTTGGCAAGTGATAGAGGTTAGTGTAATAGATCGGAAGTTGTGGCGTACAGTCTAGAAATATTGGGCACCTCTAAAGACTTGTGTGCTTGCTTGGAGGATTATCGGGGAAAGGATTCCAGTAAGTGGAACATAGCCAAGAGTGGCGACAATATTCATGGTAATGATGTCCTATGTGTCTGGTGTAAGGATCAGCAGGAGATTGTGAATCATCTTTTCTTCTCTTATCATTTCACCTATCAAGTTTGGCAACTTCTCTATCATTTTTCGGGGCTCGAGATGGTGTTATCTTCATCACCCAAGGCTCAATGTTTATAACATCTTTTACTAGTAAAGGGGAGTGTATCAAAAGGTGCTTGATTTGTCCTTTGGATGGCTGGCATTTGGGCTATATCGCAGTATAGGAATGATGTCATCTTTAAAAACAAGAGGATAGGATTAGAGGAGCTATTGGATGAAATTAAATTCAAATCTTGGTTTTGGATCAAATCTAGATGCAAAGGTGCAACTATGTCCTGGTTTGAATGGATCTCTAACCCTCTTTTGAGGTTAGAATGCTATTGTTAAGCCTCTTCTATGGACTTAGGTGTTTGTTGTTATTATTCCCTTGGCGCTTGGTTTTTTTGTTTTATTAGCAATAAATCTTTCAATTATAAAAAAAAAAGAACATGCTACAACCTTTGTATGAATCAAATCCTACAAATATACTAAGGCTAATAGGAAGTTTAAATATAAATTTTCACCTTAGGTTAGGTTTGGGAGTCTTGTTTTGGAGGGGAAGGAAAAGAATACATGACTATGAAAAGTGGATCCCTTGTTTGGGAGTTGGGTGGAAGAGAGAGAAATGTTTTAGATGTTTTCTAGAGTCCTCTAAAATCAATGTCTACTTACCCAAACAAAATTGTTTATTTTCACGATTCTCCTAATTTGAGGTTTTTCTCGAAACAAGCATGTGAAAGTATCTAATCACCCTTACTAAAATTTTATAACTATTTTATCATCAATTTCTCATCTAAATTTCAGATCCAAGCAATGGAGATGTTCAACTTGATTTGCCTTTCTTTCTCCTTCCTTTTTTCCCCTCCTTGCTCTTTGATCCATCTATTTCCCTTTCTGTCATAACTCTCAGACATATCCTTAGGTAAATGTTGATTTAAGTGAACCTTTTGCAAGGACATGCTAAGAGAGTATGACGCTAAGCATTCACATGGGTAATAATCCCATTCAGAATATGGTATTTCAACCTTTTCATTTTCCTTGAATCCATATGCATAATTTCACAATCTGAGTCTCTAGAAGATTGCAATTTGTTGGATACTTGCCTTGATATAGTTGAAAATGAATTCATTTCTTGCAAGTCAAATTTACCATATTGTTGATAACCAAATGATCCATAACTTCCCATACTTTTTTCTGATTGGTAGGCTTATGTATATTATGAAATGCCATCTGGTATTTTGGGGGAGTGCAATGTCAAAATTAAGTCAATTATAGATCTTCTACCAAAATAAATATATGAACATGGTTAATCGATAAAGGACAGTTCAATAAATCGATTATTATCAGTATAAAATATGCAACGATGGCCACACCACTATTTCACATTGCACTTTGATCATCTTGTTTTTTCGTATAAAATATGAATCCATTAATTAGGTGACTAATGTAAGATAAGACATGAATACTAGGATCATTATCTAACCATCTCAATCTTTCATAAGCATAATGTGTGTTTATATTAAACTTCTCAACAATGAGATTTTTTTAGTCATTTTATAAAACACTACTTATGCTCTTAGAAATCCAACTTTCATTCTTACTTGAGTTAGAACTTTTAAGGAACCCCTATGTCTTTCAAAATGTGGTTCAACCTCATTGGCATTGTGTAGAGCATATAGATAATATATGTTTTCCAATACTACATTCACCAAATGTTCTTTGGCATAATGAGACTTTGGATTACCTATGGAATCAACATCACCAAGGTATCAAATAAAAAATTCAAGATATTCTTCAACAATATACCGTTCAATAATATTAGTATCTGGTTTTGATCAAATTTTCGCATACCCTCTTAATAACGTCATATAACTCCCAAACGAGTACATACATCTCATATATGAAAGCCCACATAATTGTATCTGATGGTTGATAGGCAATGGGTTTGTTAGAGCTTGTAATCTTAATTTAATAATATATTGGTAGTAGTTCAATGTTCTCACGGACATAGGAAAAATTGATCGAACCTTGCTATGAAAATCACTTTAACTTATTCTTTGTGTTTTATTTACTTTATTGTGGTCAATATTCTCAATGATCACTTCTAGTGTTTCAATACAAGGGAAGAAATTATCCCCAATGTCATTCTTGTAAACAGCGAAATTTCACGGAAGAGAAGAATCTGATTAGAGTGAAAAAATATTTGTTAGAAAATTTAGTAATATCCTCTCTAAATGAGAAGAGAATATTTCTAAAGATAAGGCCTGTAATAAAAAAATATATCAAGGATTTTATAAATTAATGGCATTAAAACTAATTCTAAAATAATAAATAACTTTCCATATTGTGCTTCAACAAAAATTTCATTCAAAGAAAGCTTAAATACATGAATGATAATATGGTGGATCGGGGTTGGGTTTGTACTTACTTAACCCCAAACCAAAATTTAAAACCCAACCTTAAATCCAAACTTGATTTAAACGAGATTGAAAATAAGAAAACATTGCTAATAAATTATTTTATCTTATTCTTTGCGTTTTATTTAATTTCTTGTGGTCAACATTCTTGTGAACAAAATAATCCATCAAAGAGAAGAATCTGATAAGAGTGAATATATACTTTTTAGGAAATTTAATAATGCATATCCTCTCTAATTGGGAAGAGAAGATTTTTAAAGATAAGACCTGGATTAAAAAAATATATCAAGGATTTTCTAAATTAATGGCATTAAAACTAATGCTAAAATGATAGATAACTTTCCATATCCTGCTTCCACTAAGTTTTCATTCAAAGAAAGCTTAAATGATGACAACAATGCAAATCAGGGTTAGGTTTGTGCTTACCCAATCCTGAACTCGAAATTCAAAACTCAATCCTGAATCCAAACTTGAATTAAACAGAATTGAAAATAATGTTATCATCCTCAAAGTTGTTGGGTTTCAGGTAACCCAATCCTGATGGCAACCTGCCCGAAACATGTATTTCTATATTAATGTCCTATACAAATATGTAAAATTTCTATATATATGTTATATATATTTATGTCTATTTTTAGAATTTTACACGTATTAATTGGATTCGGGGTAGAGTATCAACTATACTACATCCGAATCCGAAAGTTAAACTCGGATAAAACCCAAACCCGAAAACAATCACACTAGATTTTCCTCATTAAATTTGGGTTGGGTTCGGACGAGTACATACAAGTTCGGTTTTCATTGTCATTACTACTTCCATATATTCTTAAATTGAAGTAAAATTGAGCTCAATAACACAATAAATAGGAACTGAATGTGCCTATAAAAGAGTGAGATATAACATTAAGAAAATACATGAGAAGAAAATCATACAACATGAAGCTTTTATTTAGAATCCTTCTTCTAAGTGTATATTCCTGCGAGATATGTTCCATTGATGCATAATCTGTAAGTATTGTTGTAAGCTTTTATCCAGATTGTGATATGCACTTATTTAGCCAAACACAACTTCCCCCACTAAACATTTTCTAATTGGGAAAAAGATTGATACTGTATAGTATTACCCTGCAAAACTTGTCTTCCATATCATTAACTTTTAGAATGTCTTATTCACGATTCTGTATACAAATATTGATGATATTCATTTTGAAAAAAATAGATTTTCTTTAACTTGACAGAATTTCACAAGTAAACTAGTTTTATAAGATATTATTTTCTCAATTTTTGTTGTCATTTGTTGTTTTTTAATGATTAAATTCCATTTGCTTTTCATTGTACATATAAAACATGTACTTTTCAAATATTAGTTCTACATATTATTTTTAATTTTTTATGTTTATATCTACGTTATTGTTCATGAAACTCAATTTTTTTATCTTTTGGAGGATTGAGCCCTCCTTATTTTTTGGTCAAAATATGTCATAATTCACAAACGTCCATGAAAGCTACAACAATACTTACATATTATTCGTCAAGGAAGACTGATTGAAGATTTGATTATCTATCGAATACAAATGTTGTATCATTTCAAAGGTATTGCTCCTTCAATTTTGAAATTATTTCAAAAATATCCTTTGTGTTTTTCTGACAGAAAATCAAACCTGAATAATTATTTTCCATGATATATAAATAATAATGAAATAAAACAAGGATAGTTCAATGGATTTTTTTTTAGATTTATGAACCTTTTTCTTGGTAAAGTTCACCAAACTTTACTATATTTTTTATTTTATTTTACAATAATGATATAAGTCATATTGTTCTTAGACATGTTAATATCTGCAACTATGTTATTCATTAATATTTTTTCATTTGTAACTCATTATACCTCTAGTATTAATTTAATTTAATGAAATTATTTGCCGATAAATAATAATGATAGAAGATCGGAACGAAAAAAGGAATCTTCAAGAACTATCTTCGGCATACCAATCTTCAGATTCCTTGTAAGAGTGGCTTGTAGATTGTGTTCAGTTCATTACAAAACCTCTTAGATTTTCATTGATTGATGTTTCTCATGTCCTAGTTTATTTTGTTAAAAAAAACAAGTTTTGAGAAATTACCTGAATTAGAGTATGCAACAACTTGTGTGTAATCACATACACACATAAATATAGTAAATGTATTGGAAAATTTATTTAGCACAATATGTATCAAACAAGCAAGATTAAGAGGAGCATTTAGAAGAAGCAAAGAGTGTATATCAACCAAAGGATGAAGAAGAGAATCAAAAGGGCCAAAAAGGGCATTAGCTCAGTTAGACAAGCACCCACGGAGTGAGAAGGAGACACTCATTCAGCGCGCCCAACCTTTTTGAGCGAAACTGAAACAATTAGTATTGCAATACTCGCAAATCGATCTAGAAGATTTCAATAAGGGAGACCAACCTCGTTCAGCGAGATATGGGTGGGATATTGAGAATTTGTTGCTCCATGATCTCTCTCATTGATAAATAAGATTTCTCTGAGTGAGCCCAACCTCGCTCCCCAATAACGAATTTCAACTATTTTTGTAGAAGTTAGTTCTATTTCTTAGGTGTTAAGTTAGGTAGTTTGTTTGCTTATTTGTAATCATTTATAAATTGTAATCTCTTCATTAATCAATGCAATGAAGTATTATTCAGTTTCATCGCAAATTCTCTCGATCTCTCAATTATCCTAATATCTCTCATTTCTCACCATGTTTGTTTTTTCTTCGCTCTTGTTGATTATGGAGGATTGTGTTCCAATAATACTATAATGTATTCTAGTCTTATTGAGTAACATAGAATTTGCACTAGGAATCTTATTTGAATCTTAAGTTGGATTTTTTGTTCAGCAATGTAATTCAATAAGTAGGAAAATCAAATATTAGGAGAATAAGTGGCACTCATATCCACATAATTAATTAAATATTAAAAGGAAAGTACAATACAACGGGTTCAACGTCCATTCCACAAAATAAAATTTAAAACTAGGATAACAAACATTGAGAAGATTCCAAGAATGTGGGTAAATTAAATCCATTACCTCGTCAAGATGAAACTGAGGGATCTCGAAAATGATTTTGTTCCTAACCAACCAAAGTGTCAAAATAGAAACGAACCATAGAGACATTGATCGTTGTGTGTACTTGTTCTCCAACCATAACAAGTAAGTAGAGCACGAGAAAAACAAGTAATTCGATGATTCATCCGTGATACTAGAAAACACACACTGAAATGGCTCTTGATCTCCTAAGACACTTCGTCAAACTTGATTCAGTGTTGTTGGCACACAATCCAAGGATATTCTCCATGCTAAATACCTCATCTTTGATGGGATATTGCATGCCCACAATATTCTAAGGAAACCATTGTCACCAATAGAATCCTCCTTTTTGAATCTTGTGTCAGTAATAAGCTTTGTCATCGAATTATAAAAACTTCAAATTTTCATCTTACTTACCCTAAACCATTCATTAAAATATAAAAATAATGAACCTAGTTTAATTTAACCATGCATGGCAAAATCATGCATCAAAAACTTTTATGGCCATTTTCTCCAAAACTAAACTATCATTAAATCATTCTTTCCTCAAATCCAACATATACTTCCTTAAAAATTAACTAACTAATCCCCATAAAGATTTAACCTCCATCATTTTCAACTCGCGAATCTTTATAAAATTGAATCATTCTTATTTTTCTACCCAAGAGGAACTCAGTTGTACCATAAACATAAAAATGTTCCATACTTTGTTTTGCAAATATCAAATAAATCCACAAAGAAACTCCTTTCACGTATATTTTCTAAGGTGAAGATTTTTGTGTAGATTTCCTAAGGAGCGAGATATTCGTCTAATTCAATCAAGATGGAGATTGTTGGGGATGTTTGAAATATGTTATTATATGAAGTTCCACATTACCTAGCATTAGAATAGAATAGAATATCAATGCTATATATTGGACTCAAGTCCCTTGTTGTAATTTGCACAAGATATAAGCACCAAATAGAAACACCCCATGGGCAGGTGGGGCCATGGGTGTGCTAGGGTTTGTAATCCTAATTCT
Source organism: Lupinus angustifolius (assembly GCF_001865875.1). NCBI lineage: Eukaryota > Viridiplantae > Streptophyta > Magnoliopsida > Fabales > Fabaceae > Lupinus > Lupinus angustifolius. The sequence goes on from NW_017727860.1 coordinate 148,129, forward strand.
CTAATAATATCTTGGTTGCCTCTTAGAACTCCCGGGATGTAGGCACAATTGGTCGAACCCCGTTATCAAATTCTCTTGTTTCTTCTCTTCTATTTATTCTATGCACTTTATTTGATTGTTTGTGACCAATGATGTACAACGTTCGCTTCCGCTGCACTAACACATGTATTTTAGTAGGACAGGAGTGGAGGTAGGAACCCGAGTGGAGCATGAGGATATGAGACATGTGCTTTCAATGTCTCTCTTGTTGGAGGAAAGGGTGTTCTTCTAGGAGAGGAGACGTGGTGTATTCTTATGCAATGTCTAAAGTATAGTCGAGAACGATGTTATTTGCTCGAGGATACAAAAGAGACAAGAGCATTAGTAGGGTGTATGACACATGTCATTGGTTAGAGATGCAAGGTGTAACATGTGTCATATAAGCATGCATACATGGTGTGACAATGGTTACATTGGGCTTGGATGCAGGGTTTGTGACATGGGCGCTAACTAACATAAATATATGCATGGTTTAACAAGGGTAGTGGCTTCATTGCAAGGTGTAACACATGCCACATTGGTATATATGTCGATTGAGACATGTCGTTGGCTTAGATGTAGGGTGTGGCACAAACATTGTTTGGCATTGATGCAAGGTGTGTGATGTGGGTGTTCTTCTTAAAGTGGAGTATGAATTATGATTATTGGTGTAGACAATGGTGGATATAGTTGATATTTTCTAAGGAAACTCAAATCTTCAACTTAATTGAGTATTGGAGATGACAATTTTTTGATAAACTGCGTTGTATGCGTTTATAGTGTGTCGAAAGACTTTATAGAAATAGATAGTTAGGCGACATGCTCTATTGGACGAGGATACAATTTTAGCGAAGCTACAAACAAGTTTGTAGAATTGGGCTCTTGCTAATATTGTCAAGGACACTTATAAAGGTTTATGTTGAATGAGGAGTATGTTCTCTTGTGCAGGAGCTGATAAATTGAGTGTTTTCTCTAACAAGCGTTGTTGAAGCTAACAATAATAAAGTTTGATATAACAGTATCATTAATACATCAGTTTCGAACAACACATATATTTATACCAACAACAAATATGTATCCACAACCATTATATTAATTTTATATAAATACAACAATGTTAAATACATTGTCTACTTACAATCCAATGTCATATAGATATCCAACAACACATGTTTAAGGTTTGTTTTTCCTTTTCTTTGATCGATTGAGACTTCTATTATCCTTGCTTTGAATAAAATATGGATTCACTCAAATCCCCTCATCATGATCAACTCTTCTATATAAATCATCATTTATAGTTGGAACGCTCTCACGTAATTGTGATGTCCCAAAGAAAGATCATCTTCAGCATTAATATCATTGATGTCTTGGTCATCAATATTATGGATGATTATTTTGTTAGTCACAAGAACAATGAACCATTTCATATATTATCTAGGACATCGATATAGAATACTTGTTGAGATTGTGATGCTAGAATAAACAACTCATCTTTATATCCTGACCTATAAAGACCCACCTACATGAACCCTAACTCGTCAACCTGAAAGTCATTATTATTATCAACCCACAAACAACCAAAACTCGATACCCGAAATATTGTATACTCAAATTCCCATAAACGTTCAATGACCCCAAAGTATGACATGTTCACATATATTGAGTTTTCAACTTGAAATATGTATAATTTGTACAACGATGATCACACCACTATTTCGCATTGCACTTTGGTCATCTTGTTTTTTTTGTATAAAATGTGAGTCCATTAATTATGTGACTAATGTAAGATAAGACATGAATACTTGGATCATTATCTAACCATCTCAATCTTTCAGAAGTAGAATGTGTGTTTATATTCAACTTCTCAACAATGAGACTTTTTAGTCATTTTATAAAACACTAGTTATTCTCTTAGAAATCTAATTTTCATTCTTACTTTGGTTAGAAATTCTAAGGATCCCCCTTTGTCTTTCAACATATGGTTCAACCTTATTGGCATTGTGTAAAACATATAAGTGTGTTTGTTCCAATTATGTCATTGATATAGATAATATTTGTTTTCTAGTAATACCTTCACCAAATGTTCTTTCGGGATAATGAGACTTTGGATTTTCCATGGAATCAACATCACCAAGGTATCCAATACACAATTCATTAGATTCTTCAATAATATACTATTCAACAATATAATCATCTAGTCTTGATCGTTTTTTCTCATACCCTTTTAATATCTTCATATAACTCTCAAACGAGTACATACACATCATATATGAAAGCCCACATAGTTGTACATGATGGGCCATAGGCAATAAGTGTGCTAGAGCTTGTAATCATAATATATAATAATATATTAGTAGTCATTCAATATTCTTGGGAACATAGGCAAAATTGACTGAACATTGCTAATAAATTCTTTTATCTTATTCTTTGTGTTTTATTTAATTGTTTGTGGTCAAAATTCTCAATGATTACTTCCATTGTTTCAATACAAGGGAAGAAATTATGTCCAATGCCATTCTTTTGAACAACATAATCCACCAAAGAGAAGAATCTGATAAGAGTGAAAATATACCTTTTTGGAAATTTAATAATGCATATCCTCTCTAAATGGGAAGAGAAGATTTTTAAAGATAAGACCTGGATTAAAAAAATATATCAAGGATTTTCTAAATTAATGGGATTAAAACTTATGCTAAAATGATAGATAACTTTCCATATCTTGCTTCCATTAATTTTTCATTCAAAGAAAGCTTAAATGATGACAATAGTGCAAATCAGGGTTAGGTTTGTGCTTATCCAATCCAGAATTCAAAATTCAAAACCCAATCCTGAACCCAAACTTAAATTAAATGGGATTGAAAATAATGCTATCATCCTCGAATCTGTTGGGTTTCAGGTAATCCAATCCTGATGGCAACCTGCCTAAAACATGTATTTCTATATTAATGTCCTATACAAATATGTAGAATTTCTATATATATATATATATATATATATATATGTTATATATATATTTATGGCTTATTTTAGAATTTTACACGTATTAATTGGATTCAGGGTAGAGTATCAACTATACTAAATCCGAATCCAAAAGTTAAACTCGGATAAAACCCGAACCCGAACACAATCACACTAGATTTTCCTCATTAAATTTGGGTTGGGTTCGGATGAGTACCTACAAGTTTGGTTTTCATTGTCATTACTACTTCCATATATTCTTAAATTGAGGTAAAATGGAGCTCAATAACACAATAAATAGGAACCGAATGTGCCTATAAAAGAGTGAGATATAACATTAAGAAAATACATGAGAAGAAAATCATACAACATGAAGCTTTTATTTAGAATCCTTCTTCTAAGTGTATATTCCTGCGAGATATGTTCCATTGATGC
>NW_017727860.1:151639-151904 GCF_001865875.1 Lupinus angustifolius
ATCCTCATCCTCTTCCACATTCTCATCCTCATCCTATCCTCATCCTCATCCTATGCTCATCCTCATCCTCTCCTCATCCTCCTCCTCATTCACATCCTCACCTTATCCTCCTTCTCATCCTCATCCTATCCTCATGCTCATTCTCGTCCTCATCCTTTCCTATTCCTCATCCTCATCCTTCTCCTCATCCCCCTGTTAATCTTATCCTCATTCTCATCCTCATCCTATCCTCATCCTCATCCTCATCCTCATCCTCATCCTCTTC
>NW_017727860.1:152004-152535 GCF_001865875.1 Lupinus angustifolius
CCTAATCCTAATCCTACTCCTAATCCTAATCCTAATCCTAATCCTAATCCTAATCCTAATCCTAATCCTAATCCTAATCCTCATCCTAATCCTAATCCTAATCCTCATCTTAATCATCATCCTCATCCTCAATCCTAATCCTAATCCTAATCCTACTTCAAATCCTAACCCTACTCCTACTCCTACTCCTACTCCTACTACTACTACTAATCCTAATCCTACTCCTAATCCTCATCCTAATTCTAATCCTAGTCCTAATGCTAATCCTCAACCTCATCCTCATCATAATCCTCATCCTGATCCTCATCCTCGACCTAATCCTAATCCTAATCTTAATCCAAATCCATATCTTATGCCTAATCCTAATGCAAATTTTTATCCAAATCCCAATCCTCACCCTCATCCTCATCTGGATCAACATCCTAATCCTAATCCAAATCCTAATCCTCTTCCAATTCCTGTTCCTAATCCTAATCCTAATCCTAATCATAATCCTAATACTAATCCAAATCCTAATCCTAATTCAAATCC
>NW_017727860.1:152635-153665 GCF_001865875.1 Lupinus angustifolius
TCCTAATCCTCATCCTCATCCTCATCCTCATCCTCATCCAAATCCTCATCCTCATTCCTCATCCTCTTCCTCATCCTAGCCCTAAGCCTAATCCTCATCCTCTTCCTCATTCTCATCCTCATCCTTATCCCCATCCTTTTCCTAATCCTAATTCTAATCTTCATGCTCATCCTCATCCTCATCCTAATAGTAATCCAAATCCTAATCCTAATCCTAATCCTAATCCTAATCCTAATCCTAATCCCATTCCTATTCCTAATCATAATCCTAATCTTGATCCTCATCCCCATCCTCATCCTCATCCTCATCGTCATCCTCATACGCATCCTCATACTCATCCCCATCCTAATCCAAATCCTACTCCTAATCCTAATCCTAATCCGAATCCTAATCCTAATCATAATCCTAATCCTAATCCTCATCCTCATCCTAACCCTAATTCTAATCCTCATCCTCATTGTCATCCTCATCCTCATGCCCATTCTCATCCTCATGCTCATCTTCATCCTAATCCAAACGCTAATCCTAATCCCAAACCTAATCCTAATCATAATACAAATGTTAATCCTAATCTAAATTATAATCCAAATCCTAATCCAAATACAAATGCTAATACTCATCCTAACCCAAATGCTCATCCTCATCCTAATCCTAATCCTACTCCTAATCCTAATCCTAATCATAATCCTAATACTAATCCTAATCTTAATCCTAATCCTCATCCTCATCCTCATCCTAATAGTAATCCAAATCCAAATCCTAATTCGAATCCTAATCCTAATTCTAATCTTAATCATAATCATAACCCAAATCATCTTTCTAATCCAAATCCTAATCATAATCCTAATCCTAATCCTCATCCTCATCCTCATCCTCATCCTCATCCTCATACTCATCCTCATCCTCATCCTCATCCCCATCCTAATCCTAATCCTAATCCTAATGCTAATCCTAATCCGAATCCTAATCCTAATCCTAATCCTAATCCTAATCCTAATCCTAATCCTAATCCTAATCCTAATCCTAATCC
>NW_017727860.1:153765-154904 GCF_001865875.1 Lupinus angustifolius
ATCCTAATCCTAATCCTAATCCTAATCCTCATTCTAATCCTATTCCAAATCTTAATCTTAATCCTAATCCTAATCCTCATCCTCATCCTAATCTTCATCCTAATCCTAATCCTAATCCTAATCTGAATTCTAATCGTAATACTATTCCGAATCCTAATCCTAATCCGTATCCTAATCCTAATCCGTATCCCAATCGTAATCCTAGTCATAATCCTAATCCTCATCTTCATCCTAATACTAACCTTAATCCTATACTTAATCCTAATACTAATCGAAATCCTAATCCTAAACCTCATCATGAACGTCATCATCATCCTCATCGTAATTATAATCCAAATCCTAATCCTAATCCTAATCCTAATCCTAATCCAAACCCTAATCCTTATCTGAATCCTAATCCTTATCTGAATCCTAAACATAATCCTCATCCTCATCCTCATCCCGATTCACATCCTAATCCTAATCCAAGTCATAATCCTAAACCTAATCCAAATCCTAATCCTAGTCCTAATCCTAATCCTAATCCTAATCCTAATCCTAATCCTACTCCTAATCCTACTCCTAATCCTAATCCTAATCCTAATCCTAATCCTAATCCTAATCCTAATCCTAATCCTAATGCTAATCCTAATCCTAATCCTAATCCTAATCCTAATCCTAATCCTAATCCTAATCCAAATCCTAATCCTAATCCTAATCCTAATCCTCATATCCTAATCCTAATCCTCATCCTAATCCTCATCCTCGTCCTCAATCCCAATCATAATCCTACTTCAAATCCTAACCCTACTCCTACTACTACTCCTACTACTAATCCTAATCCTACTCCTAATCCTCATCCTAATTCTACTCCTAGTCCTAATGCTAATCCTAGTCCTAATGCTAATCCTCATCCTCATCATAATCCTCATCCTGATCCTCATCCTCGACCTAATCATAATCCTAATCTTAATCCAAATCCATATCTTATGCCTAATCCTAATCCTAATCCAAATGCTAATCCTCTTCCTATTCCTATTCCTAATCCTAAACATAATCCTAATACTAATCCAAATCCTAATCCTAAGTCAAATCCTACTCCTAATCCTAATCCTGATCCTTATCCTAATCCTAATCCTTATCCTAATCCTAACCCTCAT
>NW_017727860.1:155004-155637 GCF_001865875.1 Lupinus angustifolius
TCCCAATCCTAATCCTACTTCAAATCCTAACCCTACTCCTACTCCTACTCCTACTCCTACTACTACTACTAATCCTAATCCTACTCCTAATCCTCATCCTAATTCTAATCCTAGTCCTAATGCTAATCCTCAACCTCATCCTCATCATAATCCTCATCCTGATCCTCATCCTCGACCTAATCCTAATCCTAATCTTAATCCAAATCCATATCTTATGCCTAATCCTAATGCAAATCTTTATCCAAATCCCAATCCTCACCCTCATCCTCATCCCGATCAACATCCTAATCCTAATCCAAATCCTAATCCTCTTCCAATTCCTATTCCTAATCCTAATCCTAATCCTAATCATAATCCTAATACTAATCCAAATCCTAATCCTAAGTCAAATCGTAATCCTAATCCTAATCCGAATCCTAATCCTAATCCTAATCCTAATCCTAAACCTAATCCTTATCCTAATCCTAATCCTAATCCTTATCCTAATCCTAATCCCAATCCTAATCATAATCCTAATTCAAATCCTAACCCTAATTCTAATACTAATTCTTATGCTCATCCTCTTCCTCTTCCTCATCCTCATCCTCATCCTCATCCTCATCCTCATCCTCATCCTCATCCTCATCCTCATCC
>NW_017727860.1:155737-155973 GCF_001865875.1 Lupinus angustifolius
TAATCCTCATCCTCATCCTCATCCAAATCCTCATCCTCATTCCTCATCCTCGTTATCATCCTCTTCCTCATCCTAGCCCTAAGCCTAATCCTCTTCCTCATTCTCATCCTCATCCTCATCCCCATCCTTTTCCTAAACCTAATTCTAATCTTCATTCTCATCCTCATCCTCATCCTAATAGTAATCCAAATCCTAATCCTAATCCTAATCCTTATCCTAATCCTAATCCTAATCCT
>NW_017727860.1:156073-158684 GCF_001865875.1 Lupinus angustifolius
ATCCTAATCCTAATCCGAATCCTAATCCTAATCATAATCCTAATCCTAATCCTCATCCTCATCCTAACCCTAATTCTAATCCTCATCCTCATTGTCATCCTCATCCTCATGCCCATTCTCATCCTCATGCTCATATTCATCCTAATCCAAACGCTAATCCTAATCCCAAACCTAATCCTAATCATAATACAAATGTTAATCCTAATCCTAATTATAATCCTAATCCTAATCCAAATACAAATGATAATCCTCATCCTAACCCAAATGCTCATCCTCATCCTAATCCTAATCCTACTCCTAATCCTAATCCTAATCCTAATGATAATCCTAATCCTAATCCTAATACAAATGCTAATCCTCATCCTAACCCAAATGCTCATCCTCATCCTAATCCTAATCCTACTCCTAATCCTAATCCTAATCCTAATGATAATCCTAATCCTAATCCTAATACAAATGCTAATCCTCATCCTAACCCAAATGCTCATCCTCATCCTAATCCTAATCCTAATCCTACTCCTAATCCTAATCCTGATCCTAATCCTAATTCTTATCCTAATCCTAATCATAATCCTAATCCTAATCCTAATCCTAATCGTAATCCTGATCCTAATCCTCATCCAAATCCTAATCCTAATCCTAATCCTAATCCAATTCCTAATCCTAATACTAATCCTATTCCTAATCCTAATTCTAATCCTAATCCTAATGCTAATCCTAATCATAATCATAAACCTAATCATATTTCTAATCCAAATCCTAATCATAATCCTAATCCTAATCCTAATCCTAACCCTAATCCTAATCCTAATCCTAATCCTATTCCTAATCATAATCCTAATCTCGATCCTCATCCCCATCCTCATCCTCATCCTCATCGTCATCCTCATACTCATCCTCATCCTCATCCTCATCCCCATCCTAATCCTAATCCTAATCCTAATCCTAATCCTAATCCTAATCCTAATCCGAATCCTAATCCTAATCATAATCCTAATCCTAATCCTAATCCTCATCCTCATCCTAACCCTAATTTTAATCCTCATCCTCATCCTCATGCTCATCCTCATCCTAATCCAAACGCTAATCCTAATCCCAAACCTAATCCTAATCCTAATACAAATGTTAATCCTAATCCTAATTATAATCCTAATCCTAATCCTAATACAAATGCTAATCCTCATCCTAACCCAAATGCTCATCCTCATCCTAATCCTAATCCTAATCCTAATCCTAATCCTAATCCTACTTCTCATCCTCATCCTCAGCCTCATCCTCATTCCTCATCCTCATTCTCATCCTCTTTCTCATCCTAACCCTAAGCTAATCCTAATCCTCTTCCCCATCCTAATCCTAATCCTATTCCTATTCTTTTTCCTAATCCTAATCCCAATCTTCATGCTCATCCTGATCCTCATCCTTATAGTAATCCAAATCCTAATCCTAATCCTAGTCCTAATCATAATCCTAATCCTAATCCTAATCATATTTCTAATCTTAATCCTAATCCTAATCCTAATCCTAATCCTAATCCTAATCCTAATCCTAATCCTAATCCCAATTCTAATCCTAATCCTAATCCTAATCCTAAATCTAATTCTAATCCTAATCCAAATCCTAATGCCAATCCTAATCCTAATCCTATTCCTCATCCCAATCCTGATCCCCATCATCATCCTAATCCTCATTCTAATCCTCATCCTCATCCCCATCCTCATCCTAATCCTAATCGTAATCTCAATCCTAATCCTAATCGTAATCTCAATCCTAATCCTAATCGTAATCTCAATCCTAATCCTAATCGTAATCTCAATCCTAATCCTAATCGTAATCTCAATCCTAATCCTAATCGTAATCTCAATCCTAATCCTAATCGTAATCTCAATCCTAATCCTAATCCTTTTCCTCATCGTCATCCTCGTCATCATCCTAATCCTCATGCTCATCCTCATCCTAATGGTAATCGTAATCCTAAACCTAATGCTAATCCTAATCCAAATCCTAATCCTAATCCAAATCCTAATCCTCATCCTAACCCTAATCCTACTCCTCATTCTCATCCTCATCCTCATCCTCATCCTAATCCTCATCCTCATCCTCCTCATCCTCTTTCCCATCCTCTTTCTCGTCCTAACCATAAGCTAATCCTAATCCTCATCCCCATCCTAATCCTAATCCTATTCCTATTCCTTTTCCTAATCCTAATCCTAATCTTCATGCTCATCCTCATCCTCATCCTAATAGTAATCCAAATCCTAATCCTAATCCTAATCCTAATCCTAATCGTCATCGTCATCCTCATCCTCATGTTAATCCTCATTCTAATACTCATTTTCCTCCTCATCCTCATTGTCATCCTCATCCTCATCCCCATCCTCATCCTAATCCTAATCCAAATCTTAACCCTAATCCTAATCCTAATCGTAATCGTAATCCTAAACCTAATCCTAATCCTAATCCTAATCCTCATCGTCATCCTCGTCATCATCCTAATCCTCATTCTCATCCTCATCCTAATGCTAATCCTAATCTTAAACATAATACTAATGCTATTCCTTATCCTAATCCAAATCCTAATCCTAAACCTAATCCTAATCCTAATCCTAATCCT
>NW_017727860.1:158784-159837 GCF_001865875.1 Lupinus angustifolius
TCTAATCCAAATCCTAATGATAATCCTAATCCTAATCCTAATCCTAATCCTAATCCTAATCCTAATCCTAATCCTAATCCGAATCCTAATCCAAATCCTAATCCTAATCCTAATCCTAAACCTAATCCTAATCCTCATCCTTATCATATTCCTAATCCTAATCCTAATCAAATTCCTAATCCTAATCCTAATCTTCATCGTCATCCTAATCCTAATCCTAATCCAAATCCTAATCCTAAAACTAATTCTAATCCTAATCATAATCATAATCCTAATCATCATCCTCATGCTCATCCTCATTCTCATCCTCATCCTCATCCCTTGCTAATCTTAATCCTAATAATAATTCTAATCCTAATCCTAATCCTAATCCTAATCCTCATTCTAATCATATTCCTAATCCCATTCCTAATCCAAATCATCATCCTAATCATCATCCTCATCCTCATCCTCATCCTAATCCTAATCCAAATCCTAATCCTAATCCTAATCCTAATCCTAAGCCTAATCCTAATCCTAATCCTTATCCTAATCCTAATCCTAATCCTATTCCTAATCCTAATAATCATAATCCTTATCCTAATCCTAATCCTAATCATAATCCTAATCCTAATCATATTCCTAATCCTAATCCTAATCATAATCATAATCCTAATCCTACTCCTAATCCTAATCGTAATCCTAATCCTAATCCTAATCCTAATCCTAATCCTCATCCTAATCCTAATCCTAATACTAATCCTAATCCTAATCCTAATCCTAAACATAATACTAATACAAATGCTAATCCTCATCCTAACCCAAGTGCTCATCCTCATCCTAATCCCCATCCTAATCCTAAACTTAATCCTAATCATAATCCTAATCCTAATCCTAATCCTAATCAGAATCGTAATACTGATCCTAATCCTAATCCTAATCCTAATCCTAATCTTCATCCTCATCCTCATCCTAATCCAAATCCTAATCCAAATCCTAATCCTAATCCAAATCCAAATCCAAATCATATTCCTATTCCTAATCCTAATCCTTATCCTAATCCTAATCCTAATC
>NW_017727860.1:159937-160706 GCF_001865875.1 Lupinus angustifolius
GTAATCCAAATCCTAATCCTAATCCTAATCCTAATCCTAATCCTAATCCTAATCCTAATCCTAATCCTAATCCTAATCCTTTTCATAATCCTAATACTAATCCTAATCCAAATCCAAATCCTAATCCTTATCCTAATGCTAATCCTAATCCTAGTCCTAATCCAAATACTAATCCTAATACTAATCCTTATCCTAATCCTAATCCTAATTGTAATCGTAATCCGAATCCTCATCCTAAACCTAATCCTAGTCCTAATCCTTGTCCTCATCCTCATCCCCATCCTCATCCACATCCTAATCCTAATTCTAATCCAAATCCTAGTCCTAATCCTAACAATAATCCTAATCCTAATCCTAATCGTAATCCTAATCCTCATCCTAAACCTAATCCTAATCCAAATCCTAATCCTAATCCTAATCCTAATAATAATCCTAATCCTAATCCTAATCCTAATCCTCATCCTCATCCTAAACCTAATCCATATCCTCATCCTCATCATCATCCTCATCCGCATGCTCTTCCTCATCTTAATCCTAATCGTAATCCTAATCCTAATCCAAATCCTAATCCTAATCCTAATCCTAATAATAATCCTAATCCTAATCCTAATCCTAATCCTCATCCTCATCCTAAACCTAATCCATATCCTCATCCTCATCATCATCCTCATCCGCATGCTCTTCCTCATCTTAATCCTAATCGTAATCCTAATCCTAATCCAAATCCTAATCCTAATCCTCATCCTAATCCTAATCATAATCATAATCC
>NW_017727860.1:160806-164626 GCF_001865875.1 Lupinus angustifolius
GTAATCCAAATCCTAATCCTAATCCTAATCCTAATCCTAATCCTAATCCTAATCCTAATCCTAATCCTCATCCTCATCCTAACCCTAATCCTTATCCTCATCCTCATCCTCATCCTCATCGTCTTCCTCATGTTCTTCCTCATATTAATTCTATTCCTGATCATATTCCTAATCCTAATCCTAATCCTAATCCTAATCCTAATCCTAATCCTAATCCTAATCCTCATCCTCATCCTATTCCTAATCCGAATCGAAATCCTAATCCTAATCCTAATCTATATCCTAATCCTAATCCTAATCCTAATCCTAATCCTAATCCTAATCCTAATCCTAATCCTGGTCCTAATCCTAGTCCTAATCCTAGTCCTCATCCTCATCCTCATCCCCATCCTCATCCATATCCTAATCCTAATCCTAATCCAAATCCTAATCCTAATCATAATCGTAATCCTAATCCTAATCCTAATCCTAATCCTCATCCTCATCCTAACCCTAATCCTTATCCTCATCCTCATCCTCATCCTCATGCTCTTCCTCATCTGAATCCTAATCCTAATCCTAATCCTAATCCTAATCCTAATCCTAATCCTAATCCTAATACTATTCCTAATCCAAATCCTAATCATTATCCTAATCCTAGTCCTAATCCTACAACTAATCCTAATCCTAATCCTAATCCTAATCGTAATCCTAATCCGAACAATCATTCTAAACCTAATCCTAGTCCTAATCCTAGTCCTCATCCTCATCCTCATCCTCATCCTCATCCCCATCCTCATCCACATCCTAATCCTAATCCTAATCCAAATCCTAATCCTAATCCTAATAATAATCCTAATCCTAATCGTAATCGTAATCGTAATCCTAATCCTAATCTTAATCCAAATCCCAATACTAACCCTAATTCTCATCCTCATCCTAACCCTAATCCTTATCCTCATCCTCGTCATCATCCTCATGCTCTTCCTCATCTTAATCCTGATCCTAATCCTAATACTAATCCTAATCAATATCCTAATCCTAATACTAATCCTAATCCAAATCCAAATCCTAATCCTTATCCTAATGCTAATCCTAATCCTAGTCCTAATCCTAATACTAATCCTAATCCTAATCCTAATCCTAATCGTAATCGTAATCCGAATCCTCATCCTAAACCTAATCCTAGTCCTAATCCTTGTCCTCATCCTCATCCTCATCCCCATCCTCATCCACATCCTAATCCTAATCCTAATCCTAATCCAAATCCTAATCCTAATCCTCATCCTAATCCTAATCATAATCCTAATCCTAATCCTAATCCTAATCCTCATCCTCATCCTAAACCTAATCCATATCCTCATCCTCATCCTCATCCTCATCCGCATGCTCTTTCTCATCTTAATCCTAATCCTAATCCTAATCCTAATCCTAATCCAAATCCTAATCCTAATCCTCATCCTCATCCTAACCCTAATCCTTATCCTCATCCTCATCCTCATCCGCATGCTCTTTCTCATCTTAATCCTAATCCTAATCCTAATCCTCATCCTCATCCTAACCCTAATCCTTATCCTCATCCTCATCCTCATCCGCATGCTCTTTCTCATCTTAATCCTAATCCTAATCCTAATCCTCATCCTCATCCTAACCCTAATCCTTATCCTCATCCTCATCCTCATCCGCATGCTCTTTCTCATCTTAATCCTAATCCTAATCCTAATCCTCATCCTCATCCTAACCCTAATCCTTATCCTCATCCTCATCCTCATCCTCATCCTCTTCCTCATGTTCTTCCTCATATTAATCCTAATTCTAATCCTGATCATATTCCTAATCCTAATCCTAAATCTAATCCTTATCCTCATCCTAATCCTCATCGTCTTCCTCATCTTAATCCTAATTCTAAACCTAATCATATTCCTAATCCTAATCCTAATCTTAATCCTAAACATAAACCTAATCCTAATCCTAATCGTAATCGTAATACTAATCCAAATCCAAATCCTAATCCTAACCTTCATCCTCATCCTCATCCTAATCCTAATCCTAATCGAAATCCTAATCCAAATCCTAATCCTCATCCTAATCCTAATCCAAATCCTAATCCTAATCCTAATCCTAATCCTAATCCTAATCGTAATCGTGATCCAAATCCTAATCCTAATCCTAATCTTTATCCTAATCCTAATCCTAATCATCATCAATCCTAATCCAAATCCTAATCCTTAAACTAATGCTAATCCTAATCCTAATCATAATCCTAATCCTAATCCTAATCCTAATCATAATTCTAATCCTAATCCTAATCCTACTACTACTACAAATGCTAATTTTAACCCAAATGTTCATCCTCATCCTAATCCTCATCCTAATCCTAATCCTAATCCTAATCCTAATCCTAATCCTAATCCTAATCCTAATCCTAATCCTCATCCAAATCCTAATCCTAATCCAAATCCAAATCCTAATCCTTATCCTAATGCTAATACTAATCCTAGTCCTAATCCTAATACTAATCCTAATCCTAATCCAAATCGTAATCCTAATCTAAATCCTCATCCTAAACCTAATCCTGGTCCTAATCCTAGTCCTCATCCTCATCCCCGTCCTCATCCACATCCTAATCTTAATCCTAATCCTAATCCAAATCATAATCCTAATCCTAATCCTAATCCTAATATTAATACTAATCCTAATCCTAATCCTAATCGTAATCCTAATCTGAATCCTCATCCTAAACCTAATCCTAGTCCTACTCCTAGTCCTCATCCTCATCCTCATCCTCATCCCCGTCCTCATCCACATCCTAATCTTAATCCTAATCCTAATCCAAATCATAATCCTAATCCTAATCCTAATCCTAATAATAATCCTAATCCTAATCCTAATCGTAATCCTAATCCTAAATCTAATCTGAATCCAAATCCTCATCCTAATCCTAATCATAATCCTCATCCTCATCCTAACCCTAATCCTTATCCTCATCCTCATCTTAATCCTAATGCTATTCCTAATCATATTCCTAATCCTAATCCTAATCCTAATCCTAGTCCTAATCCTAATCCTAATCCTAATCCTAATCCTAATCCTAATCCTAATCCTAATCCTTATCCTAATCCTAATCCGAATCCTAATCCTAGTTCTAATCCTATTCCTAATCCAATACCTATTCCTAATCCTAATCTTCATCCTCATCCTCATCCTCATCCTAATCCTAATCCTAATCCAAATCCTCCTAATCCTAATCCTAATCCTAATCTTCATCCCCATCCTCATCCTATTCCTAATCCTAATCCTAATCCTAATCCTAATCCTAATCGTAATCGTAATCGTAATCCTAATCTTAATCCTAATCCTAATGCTAATCCTAATCCTAGTCCTAATCCTAATACTAATCCTAATCCTAATCCTAATCCTTATTGTAATTGTAATCCGAATCCTCATCCTAAACCTAATCCTTGTCCCTATCCTCAGCCTCATCCCCATCCTCATCCACATCCTAATCCTAATTCTAATCCAAATCCAAATCCTAATCCTAACAATAATCCTAATCCTAATCCTAATCGTAATCCTAATCCTCATCCTAAACCTAATCCTAATCCAAATCCTAATCCTAATCCTAATAATAATCCTAATCCTAATCCTAATCCTAATCCTAATCCTAAACCTAATCCATATCCTCATCCTCATCCTCATCCGCATGCTCTTCCACATCTTAATCCTAATCCAAATCCTAATCCTCATCCTAATCAAAATCCTAATCCTAATCCTAATCCTAATCCTAATCCTAATCCTAATCCTAATCCTAATCCTAAGCCTAATCCTAATCCTAATCCTA
>NW_017727860.1:164726-171117 GCF_001865875.1 Lupinus angustifolius
CTAATCCTAATCCTAATCCATATACTAATCCTAATCCTAATCCTAATCATAATCATAATCCTTATCCTAATCCTAATCCGAATCATAATCCTAATTGTAATCCTAATCCTAATCCTAATCCTAATCCTTACCATAATCCTAATCCTAATCCTAATCCTAATCCTCATCCTCATCCTAACCCTAATCCTTATCCTCATCCTCATCCTCATCCTCATCATCTTCCTCATGATCTTCTTCATATTAATCCTAATTCTAATCCTAATCATATTCCTAATCCTAATCCTAAATCTAATCCTTATCGTCATCCTCATCCTCATCGTCTTCCTCATCTTAATCCTAATTCTAATCCTAATCATATTCCTAATCTTAATCCTAAACATAAACCTAATCCTAATCCTAATCCTAATCCTAAGCGTAATACTAATCCAAATCCAAATCCTAATCCTAATCTTAATCCTAATCATAATCCAAATCCTAATCCTAGTTCTAATCCTATTCCTAATCCAATACCTATTCCTAATCCTAATCTTCATCCTCATCCTCATCCTCATCCTAATCCTAATCCTAATCCAAATCCTAATCCAAATCCTAATCCTCATCCCAATCCTAATCCAAATCCTAATCCTAATCCTAATCCTAATCCTAATCCTAATCCTAATCCTAATCCTAATCCTAATCCTAATACTCACTTGGAAGTTCAAGCTTGTAGGCATTGTCATTGACTTTTTGTAGCACTCGAAATGGACCATCTCCTCTTGGAAGAAGTTTGGATTTCCTTTGTTCAGGAAACCTTTCCTTCCTCATATGTACCCAAACCCAATCTCCGGGTTCAAATAACACTTGTTTACGCCCCTTGTTGGCTTGTTTTGCATAGCTTGCGTTCTTTTTCTCAATTTGAATCTTGACTTGCTCATGTAATTGTTGAACATATTCTGCTTTGGCCCATCCATCCTTGTGCTTCAAAATAGATTCATTAGGAATAGGCAACAAATCAAGAGGTGTTAGTGGCTTAAAACCATAGACAATTTCAAAAGGAGAAAATTCAGTAGTGCTATGAGTTGCTCTATTGTATGCGAACTCAACATGAGGTAAACACTCCTCCCATGACCTTAAATTCTTTTTTATTATGGTCCTTAAGAGGGTGGAAAGAGTCCTATTCACTACTTCAGTTTGCCCATCCGTTTGGGGATGGCAAGTAGTTGAAAAGAGGAGCTTAGTGCCAAGCTTCCCCCACAGGGTCCTCCAGAAGTGACTAAGGAACTTGGCGTCCCTATCACTCACTATGCTTTGTGGTATTCCATGGAGTCTTACCACTTCCCTGAAAAATAAGTCAGCAACATGATTAGCATCATCAATCTTTCTACATGGAATAAAATGTGCCATTTTTGAAAATCTATCAACAACCACAAAGACTGAATCATTGCCTTTCTTTGTCTTGGGCAGCCCCAAAACAAAGTCCATGGATATATCCATCCAAGGTGAATCTGGGACGGTTAATGGGGTGTAAAGGCCATGTGGCATGATCCTTGACTTAGACTTTTTACATGTTATGCATTTTTCGCAAAAGTTTTGCACGTCTTGTTTCATACGTGGCCAATAAAAGTGTTCTTTCAACATGTCTAAAGTCTTTTGTACACCAAAGTGCCCCATAAGACCCCCCTCATGGGATTCCCTTACCAAAACATCCCTAATGGAGCTTTTAGGCACACACAATTGTTTTTCTTTGAATAAAAATTCATTGTGCCTAAAATATCCATTATGGGCCGAATGCACACAAGAAGCATATATTTGTGAAAAGTCTTTATCATGTTCATATTGCTCCTTTATGCATTCTAGACCAAATAGTTTGGTCTCCAAAGTGGAAAGCAAAGTATGCCTCCTAGAAAGGGCATCGGCCACCACATTGGCCTTGCCTTTCTTGTGTTTCACCACATATGGGAATTGTTCCAAGAACTCTACCCATCTTGCATGTCTCTTGTTTAACTTACCTTGGCCCTTAAGATACTTAAGGGATTCGTGATCACTATGAATCACAAACTCCTTAGAGAGTAGGTAATGCTGCCAAGTTTGTAGTGCCCTTACCAAGGCATACAATTCCTTATCGTAGGTGGAGTAATTAAGGGCTGCCCCACTTAACTTCTCACTGAAATAAGAAATAGGATGACCTTCCTGCATTAACACAGCTCCAATTCCAATGTTAGAAGCATCACATTCTAACTCAAAAGATTTAGCAAAGTTTGGAAGCAATAAAACAGGTGCACTAGTAAGTTTGGCCTTAAGTTGGTTAAAGGCCTCTTCTTGTCTTTCACCCCAATGGAAAACAACATTCTTTTTAACAAGTTCATTTAGGGGTGAAGCCAAGGTGCTAAAATCTTTAACAAACCTCCTATAGAAGCTTGCTAATCCATGAAAACTCCTAACCTCAGTCACGGTTTTGGGAGTTGGCCAATCTTGAATGGCCTTAATCTTTTCTTGGTCCACATGGACCCCATTAGCATTAATTTTAAACCCAAGAAAAATCACATGATCCACACAAAAAGTACATTTTTCCATATTGGCATACAACTTTTCTTTTCTCAAAACAATCAAAACAGCCTTTAGATGTTCATGATGCTCATCTAAAGTTTTGGAGTAAATTAAGATATCATCAAAGTAAACCACCACAAATTTACCCAAAAATTCTCTTAAAACATGATTCATTAAACGCATGAAAGTGCTTGGGGCATTGGTTAGCCCAAATGGCATAACAAGCCACTCATATAAACCATAAGTAGTTTTAAAAGCTGTTTTCCATTCATCACCTTCTCGGATCCGAATTTGATGGTAGCCACTTTTTAAATCGATTTTTGAAAAAGTTGTGGCTCCATACAATTCATCCAACATATCATCTAGTCTAGGGATAGGATGTCTATACTTTACCGTTATGTTATTTACGGCTCTACAATCAGTGCACATCCTCCAAGTACCATCCTTTTTGGGTACCAATATGATTGGAACCGCACAAGGACTTAGGCTCTCTTGAACCCATCCCTTTTCCATCAATTCCTCAATTTGGTGTTGGATTTCTTTGGTCTCGGTTGGGTTACACCTATAGGCTGGCCTATTAGGCAAAGATGCACCCGGTATGAGATCAATTTGATGCTCAATACCCCTCAATGGTGGCAACCCGTGAGGTACTTCCTTTGGAAAGACATCACCAAATTCCTGCAAAAGATTTTCAACAAACATAGGCAAACTTCCTTCATTAGAAGGGTTAGAAGTTAGGCAAAACTCCCTACTAAAGAGTAGGTATAATGGTTGCTTTGAAATCAAAGCTTGCTTTATCTCTCCTTTTGTTGCCATATAACTCTCTTTTTTTGTCATCTCACTCTTTTTGCTTTTGCTTGTTTCTTTCTTTTCACTCATTTTGATTTTCTTTTCACTTGGCTTTTCACTCAAATTTTCTCTCTCCCTTTCTTTTCTCTCCAACTCAATCTTTTCTCTCAATTTTTTTTGATCCTCACTCACTTGCTTAGGAGACAAAGGTGATAGCACAACCTTGCGGTTTTGGTGCTCAAAAGAAAACTTGTTAGTTCGGCCATCATGTGTGGTTTTCTTGTCATATTGCCATGGACGGCCCAAGAGCAAATGGCTAGCATCCATGTCCACCACATCACACACAACCGAATCCATGTACTTCCCAATTGAAAAGCAAATTTCAGCTTGTTTATTAACAATCATTTCCCCAACTTCACTTAACCATTGCAAACGGTAAGGAGTGGGATGTGACTTAGTCACAAGATTAAGTTTTGACACCAATCTTGCACTAACCACATTAGCACAACTTCCACTATCAATAATTAGTGAACATAGCTTACCATCCACAATACATCTTGTGTGAAAGATGTTTTCTCTTTGACTTGCATCCTCCTCCTTGATTTGGCTTCCTAAGAGCCTCCTCACCATGAACAAGTCACCTTCGGGAATGGTAACACTTTCCTCCTCATGATCATCTTCCTCCTCATCACTAGAGTTCTCGGATTGAGACTCCACTTCCCCATTTCTTATGATCATAGTTCTCCTTGTAGGACATTGAGAAGCAATATGTCCAAGGCCTAAGCACTTGAAGCATTTTACATCTCGGCTCCTTTGATTAGAACCCATTGGTTGTTTGCCTTGGCTTGTGGCCACGGCTTCTTTGGTAGTTGATGCACTACCTTTGAATGATACTCCCTCCTTCTTGGTTCTATCCACCCATTTGGAACTTTGAAACTTTGAACTAGAACTTGAGGAAAATTTTGATTTTCTCCTCTTAAGTTGTTGCTCCACTTTCATGGCTTGTTGAACCAAGTCATCTAATTCAACATAGTGTTGAAGCTCAACAACATCTTGAATTTCTTGGTTTAGACCATGCAAGAACCTTGCCATTGTAGCCTCCCTATCCTCCTCAAAGTTGGACCTTAGCAAAGCTAATTCCATCTCTTTGAAATATTCATCCACACTCTTAGACCCTTGAGTGAGTCTTTGGAGTTTGTTGTGGATATCCCTTTGGTATGAACTAGGGACAAATCTCCTCCTCATTAACACTTTCATTTCCACCCAAGTGTTAATAGCCTCGGCTCCAGCCCTCCTTCTCTCCTTATTGAGTTGATCCCACCAAATCAAGGCATACTCCTTGAACTCAAGAGCAGCCACCTTTACCTTCTTACTCTCTTGGTAAGAACTACATTCAAACACTTGCTCCATCTTAAGTTCCCATTCTAAATAAGCCTCCGGGTCATTCTTCCCAATAAAGGTGGGAACCTTTATTTTAACTCCCTCAAGTCTTTCCTCCCTTCGTGCCCCTCTCCTTGCTCTCCTTCTTCCTCCTTCCTCCTCACTTGAATAACCATTTTCATGGTATCCAAACCTCCTATCATTTTCCATTCTCATTTGTTCCATTTCTCTTCTTAGAGTCTCAAATTGTGTTGTCATCCTAGCAAAAAGTGTTGCTGACCTAGGAGACATGATTGGGCTCCCACTTTCACTAGACATTTTCTCTCAACCTTACTTTGTGTTTCACTCAAGTATTTGGTAGAAGATGTAACTCTCAAACTCACTTGTGTTTCACTCACACTCACTTCTCCTCCACGGCTTCTTGAATGAACCAAGGCAGAATCACTTAATTGTGAAAGAAAAACACCCAACTTAACAAGAATTGTGACACGGTTTTGTGTATGAAATTTTGGACACTTTTTGGTTTTCGGTTTTGACACTTAACACTTTGTTTTTGGGACTTTTTGGTTTCGGTTTGGACACTAGAAACTTTGTTTTTGACACTTTGTGTTTGGTTTTCGGTTTTGACACTTGACACTTTGTTTTTGGGACTTTTTGGTTTCGGTTTGGACACTTTAGACTTTGTTTTTGACACTTTGTGTTTGGCTTTCGGTTTTGACACTTGACTCTTTGTTTTTGAAACTTTTGGTTTCGGTTTTGGACTTGTTTTGACACTTTTTTTTTTGGTTTTTGTTTTGGAATGCAAGGAAGTAATAAAATGACTCACGGCTAGAAGAAAAATTTGACACTTTTGTATTTGGTTTTTGTTGTTTTTGAAATGAATGAAAGACAAAGTACACACGGTTACAAGAAGAAAACTTGATACACCAAGCAAGAACCTTAGCTCTGAATACCACTTGATGAGAACCTCTTCAGGAGATCCTTTTCTTCAACAATCTATCTTGTTTGGTGCAATGAACCCACGGTTTGAGTGGTTCTTTTGATGGTGAATGTTTAGGCCGAATAGAAGTGTGTTGGATAAAAGAAGATGGTTAAGGTAGAAGGGTGATGGCGCCACAACAAAGATGTTGATAAGCCGGGTGCTATTCGCCACAAGAACGTGGTTCTTGATAAGAATTTGTAATCTTGGTTCAGCCAAGAAGTTAGGAGAAGACACTCTCACACAAAAAGGAATAACCTTGTATTTTCACACGAAATCAAACTTACTTTCATTCAAACCGAAATGTTACAATTATAGGCTGCTCATGGTGAGTAAATTAGGCCCAACCGAAATCCTAAACAAATTCAAATTACACATAAATGACATTTTGAATTTTCCATGACAAAGCCTTAATTCTAAGTCTCGGATTCCTTGTATTCTTGATGAGAAATTCGGCTCCTTGAAGTTGTGTGCTCCATGAATTAATTGCTTTCATGACTCAATGTGTGTTTAATTGATTTACACGAAAAATCACTTTGAAAGGTTCATGAATGCATTAATTTTTGGACGGCAACCTTGTACTTCGAACTTAAGCTTGGACGGCTCAATCAATGTGTGCATGACCTTGGACGGTTTCCCTTGAAGTTGTGGTCCACACGAGTTTAATGGAGGTCTTGAGTTCCATGCAAAGCTTTAACCAAGTGAAGAATTCGGCCC
>NW_017727860.1:171217-178179 GCF_001865875.1 Lupinus angustifolius
GAAACACCTTGAGTGAATGTGGACGACTCAATTAAGGAGGCACAACTCTTCCTGATTTGAATTCATGCTTGGATTCAATTTGGACGGCCACTTTACAATCTTGATGAATGCTTGCACAAAATTGTCCAAGTTATTTGACCATATTGAATGCCTTTCAAGGAATGCATTTATTCTGAAATTTAAGAAACACAAACAAATTAAATTCTAAAGGAAAACATTTTTAGGACAACATAAATGTGTCCTTGCCATTTGAGTGCATGGCCGTGCCCTATTAAAAGGGTTGGGGATTATTTGCCCCATGTTGGCCCACATGTAAAGTGATGTAATGAAAAAGATGACTCCCTTGGTTTGAGCTTAGGGAAGCTCCTTTGATGCCTTGAATGAGTAGGCTAAGTGCATTGTTCACTTGTTTGGCCCTTGCCCTTGTCATGGGCCCACCTATATTCCTCAACTCATCCTTAGGTTCATTCGGGTTCACATCATCCCCTCCTTCTTGAAGGGATTTCGACCTCGAAATTAAGTCTCCATCACCTACATCAAAAAAAGCTAAGTCAGACACATTAAAAGTAGCACTTATGTTACCATACTCACTTGGAAGTTCAAGCTTGTAGGCATTGTCATTGACTTTCTGCAACACTCGAAATGGACCATCTCCTCTTGGAAGAAGTTTGGATTTCCTTTGTTCAGGAAACCTTTCCTTCCTCATATGTACCCAAACCCAATCTCCGGGTTCGAATAAAACTTGTTTACGCCCTTGTTGGCTTGTTTAGCATAGCTTGCGTTCTTTTTCTCAATTTGAATCTTGACTTGCTGATGTAGTTGTTGAACATATTCTGCTTTGGCCCATCCATCCTTGTGCTTCAAAATAGATTCATTAGGAATAGGCAACAAATCAAGAGGTGTTAGTGGCTTAAAACCATAGACAATTTCAAAAGGAGAAAATTCAGTAGTGCTATGAGTTGCTCTATTGTATGCGAACTCAACATGAGGTAAACACTCCTCCCATGACCTTAAATTCTTTTTTATTATGGTCCTTAAGAGGGTGGAAAGAGTCCTATTCACTACTTCAGTTTGCCCATCCGTTTGGGGATGGCAAGTAGTTGAAAAGAGGAGCTTAGTGCCAAGCTTCCCCCATAGGGTCCTCCAGAAGTGACTAAAGAACTTGGCGTCCCTATCACTTACTATGCTTTGTGGTATTCCATGGAGTCTTACCACTTCCCTGAAAAATCAGTCGGCAACATGATTAGCATCATCAATCTTTCTACATGGAATAAAATGTGCCATTTTTTAAAATCTATCAACAACCACAAAGATTGAATCATTGCCTTTCTTTGTCTTGGGCAGCCCCAAAACAAAGTCCATGGATATATCCATCCAAGGTGAATCCGAGACGGTTAATGGGGTGTAAAGGCCATGTGGCGTGACCCTTGACTTAGAGTTTTTACATGTTATGCATTTTTCGCAAAAGTTTTGCACGTCTTGTTTCATACGTGGCCAATAAAAGTGTTCTTTCAACATGTCTAAAGTCTTTTGCACACCAAAGTGCCCCATAAGACCCCCTTCATGGGATTCCCTTACCAAAACATCCCTAATGGAGCTTTTAGGCACACACAATTGTTTTTCTTTGAATAAAAATTCATTGTGCCTAAAATATCCATTATGGGCCGAATGCACACAAGAAGCATATATTTGTGAAAAGTCTTTATCATGTTCATATTACTCCTTTATGCATTCTAGACCGAATAGTTTGGTCTCCAAAGTGGAAAGCAAAGTATGCCTCCTAGAAAGGGCATCGGCCACCACATTGGCCTTGCCTTTCTTGTGTTTCACCACATATGGGAATTGTTCCAAGAACTCTACCCATCTTGCATGTCTCTTGTTTAACTTACCTTGGCCCTTAAGATACTTAAGGGATTCGTGATCACTATGAATCACAAACTCCTTAGAGAGTAGGTAATGCTGCCAAGTTTGTAGTGCCCTTACCAAGGCATACAATTCCTTATCGTAGGTGGAGTAATTAAGGGCTGCCCCACTTAACTTCTCACTGAAATAAGAAATAGGATGACCTTCCTGCATTAACACAGCTCCAATTCCAATGTTAGAAGCATCACATTCTAACTCAAAAGATTTAGCAAAGTTTGGAAGCAATAAAACAGGTGCACTAGTAAGTTTGGCCTTAAGTTGGTTAAAGGCCTCTTCTTGTCTTTCACCCCAATGGAAAACAACATTCTTTTTAACAAGTTCATTTAGGGGTGAAAGAACCATGAAATACACTTGTTTCATAGCTCCGAAGCCTTCCCTTTCCCTCCATTCCCCTGCAAAATCCAACTCCCAAACTAACCCTTAGGGGTGAATCCAAAGTGCTAAAATCTTTAACAAACCTTCTATAGAAGCTTGCTAAACCATGAAAACTCCTAACCTCAGTCACGGTTTTGGGAGTTGGCCAATCTTGAATGGCCTTAATCTTTTCTTGGTCCACATGGACCCCATTAGCATTAATTTTAAACCCAAGAAAAATCACATGATCCACACAAAAAGTACATTTTTCCATATTGGCATACAACTTTTCTTTTCTCAAAACAATCAAAACAGCCTTTAGATGTTCATGATGCTCATCTAAAGTTTTGGAGTAAATTAAGATATCATCAAAGTAAACCACCACAAATTTACCCAAAAATTCTCTTAAAACATGATTCATTAAACGCATGAAAGTGCTTGGGGCATTGGTTAGCCCAAATGGCATAACAAGCTACTCATATAAACCATAAGTAGTTTTAAAAGCTGTTTTCCATTCATCACCTTCTCGGATCCGAATTTGATGGTAGCCACTTTTTAAATCGATTTTTGAAAAAGTTGTGGCTCCATACAATTCATCCAACATATCATCTAGTCTAGGGATAGGATGTCTATACTTTACCGTTATGTTATTTACGGCTCTACAATCAGTGCACATCCTCCAAGTACCATCCTTTTTGGGTACCAATATGATTGGAACCGCACAAGGACTTAGGCTCTCTTGAACCCATCCCTTTTCCATCAATTCCTCAATTTGGTGTTGGATTTCTTTGGTCTCGGTTGGGTTGGCCTATTAGGCAAAGATGCAACCGATATGAGATCAATTGAATGCTCAATACCCCTCAATGGTGGCAACCCGTGAGGTTAGACATCACCAAATTCCTGCAAAAGATTTTCAACAAACATAGGCAAACTTCCTTCCTTAGAAGGGTTACTAGTTAGGCAAAACTCCCTACTAAAGAGTAGGTATAATGGCTGCTTTGAAATCAAAGCTTGCTTTATCTCTCCTTTTGTTGCCATATAACTCTCTTTTTTTGTCATCTCACTCTTTTCGCTTTTGCTTGTTTCTTTCTTTTCACTCATTTTAATTTTCTTTTCACTTGGCTTTTCACTCAAATTCTCTCTCTCCCTTTATTTTCTCTCCAACTCAATCTTTTCTCTCAATTTTTTTTTATCCTCACTCACTTGCTTAGGAGACAAAGGTGATAGCACAACCTTGCGGTTTTGGTGCTCAAAAGAAAACTTGTTAGTTCGGCCATCATGTGTGGTTTTCTTGTCATATTGCCATGGACGGCCCAAGAGCAAATGGCTAGCATCCATGTCCACCACATCACACACAACCGAATCCATGTACTTCCCAATTGAAAAGCAAATTTCAGCTTGTTTATTAACAATCATTTCCCCAACTTCACTTAACCATTGCAAACGGTAAGGAGTGGGATGTGACTTAGTCACAAGATTAAGTTTTGACACCAATCTTGCACTAACCACATTAGCACAACTTCCACTATCAATAATTAGTGAACATAGCTTACCATCCACAATACATCTTGTGTGAAAGATATTTTCTCTTTGACTTGCATCCTCCTCCTTGATTTGGCTTCCTAAGAGCCTCCTCACCATGAACAAGTCACCTTCGGGAATGGTAACACTTTCCTCCTCATGATCATCTTCCTCCTCATCACTAGAGTCCTCGGATTGAGACTCCACTTCCCCATTTCTTATGATCATAGTTCTCCTTGTAGGACATTGAGAAGCAATATGTCCAAGGCCTAAGCACTTGAAGCATTTTACATCTCGGCTCCTTTGATTAGAACCCATTGGTTGTTTGCCTTGGCTTGTGGCCACGGCTTCTTTGGTAGTTGATGCACTACCTTTGAATGATACTCCCTCCTTCTTGGTTCTATCCACCCATTTGGAACTTTGAAACTTTGAACTAGAACTTGAGGAAAATTTTGATTTTCTCCTCTTAAGTTGTTGCTCCACTTTCATGGCTTGTTGAACCAAGTCATCTAATTCAACATAGTGTTGAAGCTCAACAACATCTTGAATTTCTTGGTTTAGACCATGCAAGAACCTTGCCATTGTAGCCTCCCTATCCTCCTCAAAGTTGGACCTTAGCAAAGCTAATTCCATCTCTTTGAAATATTCATCCACACTCTTAGACCCTTGAGTGAGTCTTTGGAGTTTGTTGTGGATATCCCTTTGGTATGAACTAGGGACAAATCTCCTCCTCATTAACACTTTCATTTCCACCCAAGTGTTAATAGCCTCGGCTCCAGCCCTCCTTCTCTCCTTATTGAGTTGATCCCACCAAATCAAGGCATACTCCTTGAACTCAAGAGCAGCCACCTTTACCTTCTTACTCTCTTGGTAAGAACTACATTCAAACACTTGCTCCATCTTAAGTTCCCATTCTAAATACGCCTCCGGGTCATTTTTCCCAATAAAGGTGGAAACCTTTATTTTAACTCCCTCAAGTCTTTCCTCCCTTCGTGCCCCTCTCATTGCTCTCCTTCTTCCTCCTTCCTCCTCATTTGAATAACAATTTTCATGGTATCCAAACCTCCTATCATTTTCCATTATCATTTGTTCCATTTCTCTTCTTAGAGTCTCAAATTGTGTTGTCATCCTAGCAAAAAGTGTTGCTGACCTAGGAGACATGATTGGGCTCCCACTTTCACTAGACATTTTCTCTCAACCTTACTTTGTGTTTCACGCAAGTATTTGATAGAAGATGTAACTCTCAAACTCACTTGTGTTTCACTCACACTCACTTCTCCTCCACAGCTTGTTGAATGAACCAAGGCAGAATCACTTAATTGTGAAATAAAAACACCCAACTTAACAAGAATTGTGACACGGTTTTGTGTATGAAATTTTGGACACTTTTTGGTTTTCGGTTTTGACACTTAACACTTTGTTTTTGGGACTTTTTGGTTTCGGTTTGGACACTAGAAACTTTGTTTTTGATACTTTGTGTTTGGCTTTCGGTTTTGACACTTGACACTTTGTTTTTGGGACTTTTTGGTTTCGGTTTGGACACTTGAGACTTTGTTTTTGACACTTTGTGTTTGGTTTTCGGTTTTGACACTTGAGACTTTGTTTTTGACACTTTTTGGTTTCGGTTTGGACACTTGAGACTTTGTTTTTGACACTTTCTGTTTGGTTTTCGGTTTTGACACTTGACTCTTTGTTTTTGAAACTTTTGGTTTCGGTTTTGGACTTGTTTTGACACTTTTTGGGTTTTTGTTTTGGAATGTAAGGAAATAATAAAATGACTCACGGTTTGGGAGATAATTTTGACACTTTTGTGTTTGGTTTTTGTTGTTTTTTTGGAATGGAAATAAGAAGACTCACGGCTAGAGTTACAAGAAGAAAACTTGATACACCAAGCAAGAACCTTTGCTCTGAATACCACTTGATGAGAACCTCTTCATGAGATCATTTTCTTCAACAATCTATCTTGTTTGGTGCAATGAACCCACAGTTTGAGTGGTTCTTTTGATGGTGAATGTTTAGGCCGAATGGAAATTATGTTGGATAAAAGATGGTTGAGGTAGAAGGGTGATGGCGCCACAACAGATGTTGATAAGCCGGGTGCTATTCGCCACAAGAACGTGGTTCTTGATAAGAATTTGTAATCTTGGTTCAGCCAAGAAGTTAGGAGAAGACACTCTCACACAAAAGGTATAAACCTTGTATTTTCACACGAAATAAAACTTGTTTTATTCTCCCATCCGAATTTACATTTATAGGACATAATCCAAGGTTGGTGATATTGTTCCAACCGAAATATCCAAGTATAATTCCTTATGGGAACTCCTAAAAATTCAAAATACAAATAAATGAAAAACTTTGAATTCTATGAAAAGCCTTAATGCTAAGTCTTGGTTTCATGGTAGTCTTCATGGTAATTCGGCTCCCTTGAAGTCTTCATGATTCCAATTTGCAGGAAAAATCACTTTGGAAGGTTCATGAATGCATTAAATTTTGGACGGCAACCTAATCCTAATCCTAATCCTCATCCTCATCCTCATCCTTATCCTAGTCCTGATCTTAACCCTAATCCTAATCCTCATCCTCATCCTCATCCTTATCCTCGTCCTGATCTTAACCCTAATCCTAATCCTCATCCTCATCCCCATCTTCATCCTTATCCTCATCCTCATCCTTATCCTCTTCATTATCCTCATCCTCATGCTCATCCTCATCCTCGTACTCTTCCTCATCCCCATCCTCATTGTGTTCCACATCCTCATCCTCATCCTCATCCTCGTCCTCATCCTCATCGTCATCCTAATGCTCATGCTCATGCTCATCCTTACCCTCATCCTCATCCTCATGCTCATCCTAATCCTAAACCTAACCCTAATCCTAAACCTAACCCTAATCTTAACCATAATCCCGGTCCTAATCCTCATCCTAACCCTAATCCTCATCCTCATCCTCATCCTCATCCTCATCCTAATCCTCGTATTTACCCTAATCCTAATCCTTATCGTCATCCTCATTTTCCTTTTAATACTCATCCTATTCCTAGTCCTAACCCACAATCTAATCATAATCTTAATCCTCATTCTCATCCTCATCCTCATGCTCATCCTCATCCTCATCCTCATCCTATCCTCATCCTCGTCCTCATCCTATGCTCATCATCATCCTCA
>NW_017727860.1:178279-179803 GCF_001865875.1 Lupinus angustifolius
TCATCTTCCTCCTGTCCTCATCCTCATCCTCATCCTCATCCTAACACTTAATCTAATCCGAATCTTAATCCTCATCCTCATCCTAATCATAATCCTCATCTTAACCCTAATCCTAATCCTCATCGCCATCCTCATCCCCATCCTCATCTTCATCCTCATCGTCATTTTCATCCTCATCCTCATCCTCATCCTCATCCTCATTCTCATCCTCATCCTCATACTCTTCCTCATCCTCGTCCTCATCCTGTTCCTCATCCTCATCCGCATCCTCATCCTCATCCTCTTCCTCTTCCTCATCCTCATCCTCATCCTCATCCTCATCCTCATGCTCATCCTCATCCTAAACCTAACCCTAATCTTATCCATAATCCTAATCCTCATCCTCATCCTAACCCTAATCCTAATCCTAATCTTAATCCTCATCCTCATCCTCCTCCTCATCCTCATCCTCATCTTCATCCTCGTCCTCATCCTCATCCTCATCTTCATCCTCGTCCTCATCCTCATCCTCATCTTCATCCTCGTCCTCATCCTCATCCTCATCTTCATCCTCGTCCTCATCCTCATCCTCATCTTCATCCTCGTCCTCATCCTCATCCTCATCTTCATCCTCGTCCTCATCCTCATCCTCATCTTCATCCTCGTCCTCATCCTCATCCTCATCTTCATCCTCGTCCTCATCCTCATCCTCATCTTCATCCTCGTCCTCATCCTCATCCTCATCTTCATCCTCGTCCTCATCCTCATCCTCATCTTCATCCTCGTCCTCATCCTCATCCTCATCTTCATCCTCGTCCTCATCCTCATCCTCATCTTCATCCTCGTCCTCATCCTCATCCTCATCTTCATCCTCGTCCTCATCCTCATCCTCATCCTCATCCTCATCCTCATCCTTATCCTCATCCTAATCCTCATCCTCATCCTCATCCTCATCTTCATCCTCGTCTTCATCCACATCCTCATCCTCATCCTAAGGCTCATGCTCATGCTCATGCTCATGCTCATCCTTATCCTCATCCTCATCCTCATCCTCATCCTCAGGCTCAACCTCATCCTAATCACAACCCTAATCTTAACCATAGTCCTAATCCTAATCCTCATCCTAACCCTAATCATAATCCTAATCCTAATCCTAATCCTCATCCTCATCCTCATCCTTATCCTAGTCCTGATCTTAACCCTAATCCTAATCCTCATCCTCATCCTCAAACTCATCCTCATCCTAATCCTAATCCTCATCCTCATCCCCATCTTCATCCTTATCCTCATCATCATCCTTATCCTCTTCATTATCCTCATACTCATGCTCATCCTAATTGTGTTCCACATCCTCATCCTCATCCTCATCCTCGTCCTCATCCTCATCCTCATCCTAATGCTCATGCTCATGCTCATCCTTACCCTTATCCTCATCCTCATGCTCATCCTAATCCTAAACCTAACCCTAATCTTAACCATAATCCCGGTCCTAATCCTCGTCCTAACCCTAATCCTAATCCTAATCCTCATCCTCATCCTCATCCT
>NW_017727860.1:179903-181394 GCF_001865875.1 Lupinus angustifolius
CCGATCCTCATCCTCATCCTCACCCTAATCATAACCCTAATCCTAATCCTAATCCTAATCCTCTTCCTAACCCTAATCCTAATCCTCTTCCTTACCCTAATCCTAATCCTCGTCGTCATCCCCATCCTCATCCTCATCCTCATCCTCATCCTCATCCACATCCTCATCCTCATCCTCATCCTCATCCTCATCCTCGAATCCGTATCCTAACCCTAAATCTAATGCTGATCCCCATCCTCATCCTCATCATCATCCTCATCCTCATCCTCATCCTAATCCTAACCCTTAATCTAATCCCGATCTTACTCCTCATCCTCATCCTCATCCTCATCCCGATCCTCGTCCTGATCCTCATCCTCATCCTCATCCACATCCTCATCCTCATCCTCATCCCCTCATCCTCATCCTCATCCTCATCCAAATCCGGATCCTAACGCATAATTTAATCCTAATCCTCATCCTCATCATAATCCTAATCCTAACCCTAAATCTCATCCTCATGCTAATACTCATCCTCATCCTAATACTCATCCTCATCCTCATCCTCATCCTCATCCGCAACCACATCCTCATCCTCATCCTCATCCTCATCCTCATCCCCATCCTCATCCTCATCGTCATCCTCCTCCTCCTCATCCTATACTTATCCTCATCCATCCTCATCATCATCCTCATCCACATCATCATCATCGTCCTCATACTCATCCTAATCCTAATCCTAACCCTTAATCTAACCCTGATCTTACTCCTCTTCCTCTTCCCCATCCTAATCCTCAACGTCAGCCTCATCCTCATCCTCATCCTCATCCTCATCCTCATCCTCATCCTCATCCTCATCCTCATCCTCATCCTCATCCTCATCCTCATCCTCATCCACATCCTCACCGTCACCCTCATCCTCACCCTCAGCCTCACCCTCATCCTCATCCTCATCCTCATCCACATCCTCACCGTCACCCTCATCCTCACCCTCAACCTCATCCTCATCCTCATCCACATCCTCATCCTCATCCTCATCCTCATCCTCATCCTCATCCTAATCCTAACCGTTAACCTAATCCTTATCTTACTCCTCATCCTCATCCTCATATTAATCCTCACCATCATCCTCATCCTCATCCTCATCCTCATCCAGATTCTCATCCTAATCCTAACCCTTAATCTAATCCTGATCTTACTCCGCATCCTCATCCTCATATTCTTCCTTATCCTTATCCTCATCCTCATCCTCATCCTCATCCTCATCCTCTTCCTCATCCTCTTCCTCATCCTCATCCTAATCCTAACCCTTAATCTAATACGGATCTTACTCCTCATCCTCATCCCCATCCTAATCCTCAACGTCAGCCTCATCCTAATCCTCATCTTCATCTTCATCTTCATCCTCATCCTCATCCTCATCGTAATCCTAATCCTAACCCTAAATATCATCCTCATCCTCACCCTCATCCTCATCCTCATCCTCCTCCTGATCCTCATCCTCATCCTCAT